>NC_057808.1:340405537-340481988 GCF_018294505.1 Triticum aestivum | reverse complement strand
GAGCCGCCCCTCGTCGACCCCCGTCGCCACCCGCCGCCTCCCCGCACCCCGAAGCCCCGCCGGAGCCGCCCGGCCCCGCTGGAGTAACCTCGCCGGAGGTAACCGAAGCCGCCGCCGCCGAGTCCGGTTTAAAAAAAAACGATTCGGTTTATTTTTTTAGGAACCCTAGGTTTATCTTTTTTATAGATCGGTTTATTTTTTTCGGTTTAGTTAGTTAGTGAACGTTCGCCGATTCGTTCGTTTTAACGAACGTATTCGCTGTTTAGCCGCAGTTAACGAACGCCCGTTCGATTAACTGTTCGTTAGTTTTCTTTTTCGCCGGATTTTCCGCGATTATTCCAGATCGCGATTTCTGATCAGATTTTCGTTCTGGTATATCTTTTAGCTCGTTTATCGGAATCAGGCGATTCAAGCGCCTAGAGTTTCGTCTCGAAATTCTCTTTCCGTTTAACCTACTCAAACAAGTTTTTGCTACTGTAAAATTTGACTTAGATCGAGATTAGTAAACGAAGCTTGTTTCTATCGCCGTTTGACTTTCGTTGCTTCGTTTGATTTGATTCTTTTTGCAAACCGGAGTTCTTAAGTTGAACTTTCTGGTTAGATCTTTTATTTGAGTTTTACCTATGCATTAGATGAGTGCTTATTGTATGCTTGTTTGTTTGCGATAGAGTACCCGGAGTGCGCCGCTTGCTACTTCGAATCTCTAAGTTTCACGGATCATCAGCAAGGCAAGTAACACTTTGATCATACCTCTTTGACTACCCAGTTTTATTGCATTAGATCAACCCTCAAACATTGCATGATTAGGATCTAATTAAATTGTGGGTTCTGGGAAGTAGATGAGGTAGTACCTATTGCCCTGTTTATTACCAAACCCTTGGGAGTTACTTCTACATTTGCTTATATTGTTATGCTATGCTAGTAGACGTGGATTGGGTTTGAGTGTTACCATGACAGATATGAGATTGTTAATTAATGGTTAAACTTAAGGTGGCAACTAAAACACACATCTGGGTGGATTGAGGTACCTGGGTATTCCAGGATTGCCTGTTTTTCTTTTGGACCGCCACCCAGGCTCAAAGGGATTATGAGATTATTCATGCTAGAAACTTCCGTGTGCAGCCACAAGCTATTATGGGCTCTAGCATAGTTGAGTAGGTTGTGTGAGCTCTTGAAGAGGTAGACTAGCAGATGTAGGGGATGTAGGTGGTACTGTCTACCCGGAGTAGAGAGTTAACACTTCTGAAAGACTGTGTCTCGGTCATCCGTTTCTCAAACACCATGAAGTGCGAGAATTCCCAACGGAGGAGATCGAGTCTTGTGGGGAAAAGTGCGCAAACCTCTGCAGAGTGTACAATCTAATCATGGTTAGCTGTGTCCCCGGTTATGGACAACTTGAGTATCTAGTATCTGGATTTTCATGTGAATCTCATCATGTTACTTTAATTAATTTTGTTGGGTTTGATGATGATACTTAATTGGGATTGAGAATGCTGTCAACCATTCTCAATGTTTAACAACCACCATGATAGTTAAATAAAATTTATTCCTTTGCAGTAGGGGAAAATTGGCTTTTCGCAAAAACTGTAACCATAGAGCCTTCTACCAGCCATATATGCATGTAGTATAGCATTATTCTGTTCATTACTCTCTATGTGTTACTTTGCCAGCATATTCCATGTGCTGACTCGTTTTCGGGCTGCAACGTTTCATGTTGCAGACTTTTCAGACGACGAGTTTAGGTCGTGGTCTTATACTCAGTGATGCCGTTGGAGTTGATGGACTCACTTATCTTCCAAGTCTTTCGCTATTATTGTTTTTAGATGGCCTTAAGCCATATTTGTTATACTTATTTCTCTCTTGAGATACTCGATGTAATAAGTGTGTGATTGCTACTCTGTTATAAATCCTCCAAGTACTGTGCGTGTCAGCATTACAGATCCAGGGATGACACTGGTGCACGGTAGATCAGACTGTTTGAGGTCTGGTCGCTACAAGAGCAGGACATACAAGATCGATCTACGGATCGCGAGGACGTGCCTCGAGGATGACGACGGCAACCTATTCGGACGTGATAAACCCAACCACGCCCGGGCCGAATGCCGCAGACGGACTCCATCAGAGTTACGCCGCGATGCGGCCCGGTACAAAGGTGCCGCACACCCTCTCTGCTTCACAGATGAAGTACTGGATCACGAATTCCCTGTCACAGCCCTAGAATATCTGAGTGTAATAGTTGCATTAGTGAGCATGCATCATGTTTAAATTTCAAGGAAATTGAATTGAGGGAATTTTCAAGCCTCAGAAACCTTCTAAAAACGACCAACATTAAAATCTTCTCAAATGGGTCCAAGAAAATGTTCCTGTTATTCTGAGAAAATATTGACAAGAGGTAAAATTCAAACCAATATTTTTGGAATCACAGAAATAATTATTTTTGGGCCTTTCAATTAATTCACTAGCTATTTGAATTGGGTTTATATTTACTATAAATTAGATATAAGCCCAATAATTTTGAAAGTTTGCATGTGGCTCTAGACTAGTTTCCTAAGTCCACCTAATAACTTTCAAAAGCATAAAAAATGGTTTGGTTTGAAAACCAAATACAAAACAATTGCAGAAAAATAGAAAACATAAAGAAAAGAGAGGGAGAGAGTTACCTGGACCTACCTACTGTGCAGCCCACCTGGCCGGCCCAGCTGGCAGCCTAGCCAACTGGCCCAGCCCACCACCGCAACCCCTCTGTCGCCTTCCTCCTCGCGCCAGTAGGCAAGGGCGCGTGTCCGGCGCACGAGCCACACGCCGGCCACCTCCACCCTGCCTGTGTGCCTCCTCGACCGCCTGGGCGTCCCTGGAGACGCCACGCACCCTCCTGGACCTCTCTCACTCTCTCCTGTGCTTCTCCCTTCCTCTGCTCTCTCTCCCTCTCACGCTCGAGCTCAACCGTCGCCGCTGTTCATCGTTGCCGCGGCCACCGCCTCCTCCTCGCCCCTCTAACGTCCCCTAGAGCTACGCCTAAACGTCCCCGTCTTCTGCACCGAGCCAAGCGACGCCGAAAGCTCTGGAACGCCGCCATTGCCGCCTCCTTCAACCTCGGTCCACCGAGATCGCCGGCGACCGTGCACCCGCTCTGTTTCCTCCCCAAGCTCGCCGTCCACCCCACGACGATCACCGTGAGCTTCGGCCCATCCCCCCTCTCCGTTCGCTCTGCTGCACACCGTAGCGACCACATCGCGCTCACCCGCACGCGCCGCCACCTACTCTCGTCGCCGACGTGCTCCCGGGCAACTAATGGACCGCCGCCTCAAGCTCGCTTCCGGCGAGCTCCGACCGCCCTAACTGCTGCTGCTAGCTACAACGGGCGCGGGTGAGCCCCAGCTCCCCGTAGCCGCTCTCCGCCGTCCAAACGGTTGCCGGAGCAGCGAGCCCGAGCCCTCCGCCACGTCTGCTGCTGCCGGCGGCTTAACGCCGGTGTGTTGGCTCCGGTTGACCAGGGGTTTGACCTCCCCTGCTAACTAACCTAGGTTAGTGTTAACTAGTTAGGTTAGTTTAGTTAGTCACTGACACACGGGACCCACTGGTCAGTTTGACCTGGGCTGACCCGTTGACCGCTGACATCACAGTGACGTAGTGCTGACGTAGTCAATTATTTTCTGGATTTATTCTTACTCAGGAAATTTCAGAAAATAATGCTACCTTCAAAAATTCATAGAAATTAGGGTTTTTATCAGTTTTGCCACCGGTTGTATAACACTACTCAGTTTTGGCACTAAAAATTTTGACTACTCAAAAATGCCATTGTTCTATTGGACACAACCTCAAAAAGACCATTTTTCACAGTAATCGTCAGGTCAATGGACGTTGACCGAAGGTAGATGACGAAAATACCCTTATCCCATTTCTCAACTCCCCTTTCTCTCTCTTTTGACTTGTGGGCCCATCTGTCAGGGGCGCAGAAAAGAGAAAATGAAAATTGGCAGTTCGGGGCTTCGAACCCAAAACCACGGCCTGCACGTCGCGAGAGATAACCGCATCGCCGCGCATGCCCAAACGCCGGCCGCCGCCTCGAGCTCGCTTCCGGCGAGCTCCGACCGCCCTAACTGCTGCTGCTAGCTGCAACAGGCGCGGGTGAGCCCCAGCTCCCCGTAGCCGCTCTCCGCCGTCCAAACGGTCGCCGGAGCAGCGAGCCCGAGCCCTCCGCCACGTCTGCTGCTGCCGGCGGCTTAACGCCGGTGTGTTGGCTCCGATTGACCAGGGGTTTGACCTCCCCTGCTAACTAACCTAGGTTAGTGTTAACTAGTTAGGTTAGTTTAGTTAGTCACTGACACACGGGACCCACTGGTCAGTTTGACCTGGGCTGACCCGTTGACCGCTGACATCACAGTGACGTAGTGCTGACGTAGTCAATTATTTTCTGGATTTATTCTTACTCAGGAAATTTCAGAAAATAATGCTACCTTCAAAAATTCATAGAAATTAGGGTTTTTATCAGTTTTGCCACCGGTTGTATAACACTACTCAGTTTTGGCACTAAAAATTTTGACTACTCAAAAATGCCATTGTTCTATTGGACACAACCTCAAAAAGACCATTTTTCACAGTAATCGTCAGGTCAATGGACGTTGACCGAAGGTAGATGATGAAAATACCCTTATCCCATTTCTCAACTCCCCTTTCTCTCTCTTTTGACTTGTGGGCCCATCTGTCAGGGGCGCAGAAAAGAGAAGATGAAAATTGGCAGTTCGGGGCTTCGAACCCAAAACCACGGCCTGCACGTCGCGAGAGATAACCAGCTGAGCTACAGATCTCTTCTATTGTGAAAGGAGATACCTCACACGCTTTGTACCATACGTCCTGTGCATGCCTGGGTTAGGCCTGAACAGCATGAGCCATCCATGGCCCATGCAGATGGCGACTCTGTTACATCAGCTCTCAGAAAAAAACAGCCGCGTGATGGCGACGAGAACCTGCTGCCAGCCAGCTGTAGTTTCTAACGCCACATGTAGTACGTAGATGCAGCGGCACGTTCAAAACCCTGCGCGCGCATTGCTCCTACGCTAGCTTCACGGCTGCCTTCCATCTACACGATATAAGGGTTATCTCAGCTGGTTATCTCTCGCGACGTGCAGGCCATGGTTTTGGGTTCGAAGCCCCGAACTGCCAATTTTCATTTCCTCTTTTCATGCGCCCCTGACAGATGGGCCCACAAGTCAAAAGAGAGAGAAAGAGGAGTTGACAAATGGGATAAGGGTATTTTTGTCATCTACCTTCGGTCAACGTCCATTGATCTGATGATTACGATGAAAAATGGTCTTTTTGAGGTTGTGTCCAACAGAACAATGGCATTTTTTAGTAGTCAAAATTTTTAGTGGCAAAACTGAGTAGTGTTATACAACCAGTGGCAAAACTGATAAAAACCCTAGAAATTAATCCGTAACTCCCAATCAAACAAATTATATATGAAAAATGATCAGAAAAATCCAATCTATCCATCTGTACCATTTGCATGCATGTTTGAACAACCTAAGGTTGCTGTATATGGCAATTTGCATAATTGGCATTTAAATAAGCACATATGGAGTTTGAATTTGAACCCTTGGTTCAAACCAACTTCATTTAATCTGGTTTCTAGTTGCATTAGCTCAAACCACAACATATTGCTATGTCATGATCATGCATCATCTTGTTGCATTGCATTGATTGTGTTCTTCCTTATTTGCCGGTAATTGTCCCCTCTCAGTAGACGACGTTCCGACGATGAGTTCGATGACACCCATGAAGAACTATACTATCTTCAGAAGTGCCAGGCAAGCAAAACCCCCTTGTTCATTCTGATACAATCCCACTCTCTCACTCCTGCTCTCTTTTACTGCATTAGGACAAGAATGATTCAACTGTTACATGCTGTGGTAGTTGAACTCCTTTTCCTCTGCATGACCTGTCATTGCCACAGTAAATAGATGAAACCCACTAGCATGAGTAGGAGTTGTTTGAGCCCTGATGTGCCTACTCATTCATGCTTGTTTGTCATGCCTGCTACTGCTTAGAGTTGAGTCAGGTCTGATTCATCGGGGATGAATTGGAATGGTGATGAACATGTCCTACTGTGTGTGAGCTAAGTGTGTGAACACGATTTGGTAAAGGTAGCGGTGAGAGGCCATGTAGGAGTACATGGTGGGTTGTCTCATTGAAACCGTCCTTAGGAACCGAGTTCTGTGTTTGTGATCCATGAACATCTACTACCACGCATTGGGCCCGAAACCAATGGACCATCTCGAATTATTAATCGCCTTGATCTCTGTCCAGGAGTTGCAACTAGTTTCTGGTGTTTGTAGGATATGTGTTGGAGGCCGTGCGTAGCGCTGACCCTAGGGGTGGGCTATGATGCGGTAGATACACCATGGCCCGGTGTACCGGGCGCCCGTTTGGTGTCTCGGGAACCCTACACACATCGTTTGGGGCTGTGAGCGAAACCCCGGCCGGATCTCCTCGCGGATGGAACCCGAATAGGCGATAAACCTAGACTAGAGACTTGTGTGGTTAGTCAGGTCGTGGCCGACTCCCTTGTCAGGCGTCTGCTTGAAGGTTGCCGAGATGCACGACGTGTACATGGTGGTAAGTGGCGAGAGCGTGTGTGAAGAAGTACACCCCCGAAGGGTTATAAATGATCTATTCGAATAGCCGTGTCCGCGGTAAAGGACTTCTGGGTTGCCTATATAGTTCATAAACAAGTGAAAGTGGATACTCTAAAATGCGCAAGATAAGCGTGAGTGCTATGGATGGCTTCCTCGTAGGTAGACGGGAGCGGATCCATAGTGGTGTATTGAATGGTGAATATGTGGACTCGTGTGCGCCACCTCAAAAGAGTTACTTGCAGTAGTAGTTCAGGTTAGCCATTGAGTCAAAGCTGGCTTGCTGCAGTTAAACCCCACCATCCCTTTGTTGATAATAATGCATATGTAGTTAGGTCTGATGTAAGTCTTGCTGGGTACATTTGTACTCACGTTTGCTTATTTTATGTTTTGTAGAGAGACTTCAGTCTCACTAGTAGTTCCGCGTGGACTTCGACGTTTTGCTTGTTACCTCAGCTACGATCTTGTACCCTTGGGAGGGTCTTGTAGATAGTCAGGCTTCTCAGCATTTTCCATTTGTAGTTGTCTATACACAGACAAGTTAAGCTTCCGCATGTGCTTGTTGCTTGTATGCTCTGTATGTTGGGTCATGAGACCCATGTTTGTAATACTTGGCTCCTCGGATCCTAATGAATAAATACTCTGAGTCGTAGAGTCTTGTTGTGATGCCATGTTGTATTTGCACATATCGAGCATATTGTGTGTATGATTGAAATGCTTGGTATGTGTGGGATCCGACAACCTAGTTGTTTATCCTTGGTAGCCTCTCTTATGGGGAAATGTAGTCTTGTGCTTCCATGAGCCATAGTAGTCCGCTACAGCCCGGTTCACCGGAGTCCTGCTAGCCCAGCACTACTGCTTCGGAACACTTGAGTGGCCGGCATGTGATTCACTTCGTTCCTGTGTCTGTCCCTTGGGGGAAATGTCATGCAGTGACATCCGGAGTCCTGCCTAGCCTGCTACAGCCCGGTTCACCGGAGTCCTGTTAGCCCAGTGCTACAGCCCGGATTCGCACGCTGCTGACCGACATGCTCGATGTTGATTCATGTATGCCTGTCCCCGTAAGTTAGTGCCACTTTGGGTTCACGACTAGTCATGTCGGCCCGGGTTCTCTGTCATATGGATGCTAGCGACACTATCATATACATGAGCCAAAAGGCGCAAACGGTCCCGGGCCATGGTAAGGCGACACCCGTGGGATTACCGTGCGTGAGGCCGCAAAGTGATATGAGGTGTTACCGGCTAGATTGATGTGACTTGGAATCGGGGTCCTGACAGCTTTGGTATCAGAGCCTGACTGCCTGTAGGATTACCAAGCCAAACTGGTCGAAGTTGTGTCTAGAAATGCTTTAGTTATGTAAGGGAATTGATTGTGGGAGGGGACGTAAGGCTCTTTTTTACTCCTTTACCCTATGGCCTTATGATCTGAGTCATCCTCTTCTCTTCTACGGGGGTTAAGAATTAGGTCTCTATTCTCTCTATCAGGATCACGTGTTACTAATCTGTAGACTTATAGGATTGTTGGTTTCAAGCCCGAGTTCAGTTCCTACTACTTCCGTGTGTTGACAGTTGATCTCAGAACTTTGATATTGTGATGTTAAGTGGTTATGCCACCTTTTTGCAGGATGTCTCAAATCATTTTGAGCATTTAGAGCCGTTATGCTGTCCGAGTCATCCCAGGTTTCTAAATAGTCTGATGCATTTGCAAATCCCTTCTTTTCGTTCCCAATGTCCCTTTGGGCCAGTTCAACCACACTAATCGGTGAGTTGAGGTACTCTACTGCCTCGGTATATATGTTGGAGCTACTATTATGACCCTAGGTGTCTTAGAGAACCACCTAGTAATCTAGCCATGTTTTGTGTTCCCAGTGTGATGATTCTGGCCACCATTCTCGAAAGCATCTCGTGATGTTATTGAGTTAGTAGGTATTCCATTCCTGGGTTCTTGAACCCAAGATTCACTCTACTCACTCATGTTGATAGTGTTTGCTAGTTCCTTTAGGATATTAGTAACCTTTGCGATAGTCCTCGAGGTTCGTGGTATCTCCTTCTTCCAAATACCATGAACTACTTATGGCAGAAGTTCTTGAACCAAAAGTTCACACCAAGAGTGCTCTTAATGAGTTCTCCGTTCAATAATTGTGACTCTGCCATTCTTACCTTCTGCATGGGTTATCCAGAAGAAACATGTTGAACTTTGCTCGACATACTAATCCATGCATCCACGACTCAGAAAGTTATATGTTCCTTTGAGTTGTCCTTCTACAGCTGTATTCCGACCATCGTCTAGCAATTAATAGTCAAGAGTATGTGAGCATTCGTGCTCATCGATGACTTTTGTGGTCCGTCAAGCCATTCTATTCCCGAATGACTAGGAGAAACAAACTCCAGTACCTCATCCATTTCTAGGATTGGGTCAATGCAGTTGTATTCCGCAGATCAAATGCAATCAAGCTTTTGGTCTGTTCTACCCTGAAGTATCACCCACTTTATGTCAGGAATGTCATGAGAATTGCACCTGTTCTTATGAATTCTTGACGTAGTGATACTTCTCGCCATCATTATTCATTCCTCGGTGTCGTGTTGTCGCAACTGGAATGCCGACAAGTGAATCGTGTTGTGTGAAATCAATACTCCTAGCAACCGTGTTGCTTGGTAGTAAATGGACAATAACCTCATTCTTAGCATGTTGATTATTGAATCATCACCCTAAGGTTGATCGTGCTACCTAGTCCATATTTCTAGTGCACCCTTCGATCAATGAGTTAGGACTATGTCAATCGCTTGCTTATTTGATCATCTCATCTTGCCGTGAAAAGCAAGATTGTTCTCAAGCTTAATAGGATATTGGTGGTTCGTGATTTTCCGAATATCTTCTCGGAAGTATCACCAGGTTATCCCTTGACTGTTATGTTGAGCTCGTGATCAAGGTTGGTTTTCCTCTAAACCACCCCTTCTCCAAGAATCTGTGTTGAACACCCTGAGCTAGTTGGTTAAGCTAAACAACAACTTGGAGAGTTGGAAGATAAAAAGCTTTGCCGAATTTGGTTCATTCTGAAGGGATATCTTTGTGTGTGTGTGTGTGTGTGTTGGAGAGAGATGATATCTTCATTGATTGTTCCTCATGATCGGTTGTTGAATCTATCGTCTTGTCCAAACCTTGATTTGAGTGTGGGCTATCGTCAAATCAGGTTAGAACCAACGATACTCGTAATGTTGTCTTACTCGTGGTTGTTCCTCGAGCTTACACCATTACATCTTTTGGTCTGACCAATACTATCACATTGATCACATAATGGTGGAATTCCAGTGATATGGAAAATTCCGATGAGTTGCTGTTGAGCCCATCAACAGCATTTTGTCTCCTCCATGATTCATGTTGAACATCAACCTAGTGTTTGAAACTTTGTAAGCAATGCCTTCGTGTTCCGTTCATGAAGCTTATGCTCGGATGGAAGAAGTGACTTCCTCGAATTCATGTGCATTTGGTGCAAGTTCTCGTCGTGAGTTCGAGAAAGATTGTTTTTGTTTCCTCTGGTACCATCCCAAGTCAGTTATGCATGTGCGAATGTATTCTATGGTTTGGTAGATTAATTACCTCCACTCCATATGTATTCCCTAGCACAACAAGCCACTAATTGATTTGTTCACGGAAAAGAAGTCTAGCGCGCGTAAAGACTTCGAAATTCTTGATGATGAAACCTAACCTGAACTCGATAGTGTTTTATTATAAGACTACTATGTGGTCATTCTTGTCTTGGACAACATGCTAACGTGTATGTAGCAGAACCAGCTCGTGTTTTGGAGCTTGCTATTGTAGTTCATTCCCGGGAATCTCGCAACGTCATCTCGTCGATTTGCGTTGCAAACTTTCTTTTCTAGACATGCTGTCTGAAATATTCCGTTACCAACTGGATCTGAATCTCAGGCAGATATGATGGTTGGAACTTTTCCAAGATCTATGATGTAGGTCCCGACAAGGTTGATGTTGGCCGACACACCTAGCCGGAAGATCTATTATTGTAGCTTCTTGATTAAGCAATTTGACCATCTTCTCCATGAGGATTTCGTATGATCTATACTAAAAGTTGATCCTTATGGGTGTTTGTGCCCCCGAAGTCAGACCTTTATTTGATGTTCCAGATACCGAACGATATTGAGTTAAGCTGGTACATCAAGGAGAACATTAGAAGCAGAGTGCTAAATGTCTCTTGGCCGATCATCCATATTTTGTTTCCTTGGCGTCGTCAAGGTAAAATCTGAGAAAGTGTTGTCCTCCTCTGCAACTGCATCCTCCATCGTTATTCATCATGGTAGTACGAGGTGTCACCAGGATCTTGGCATAGATGTTGGTAAAACCTTGATGAATATGGAAATGCTCAAGTTCTTGAAAGAACGCCCAGTCACTAGGTTATATCCTTGGTATCAACTGGAATGTGCCTTCCATTTGCCGGGTTGTTATATAACCGTAGTTTCCTTTCCAAACTGAGTATAGCATCCTCTCGAATTCTTTCAAACGATCAATTGTGATTTGCCTCAGGCTGGTATGAAGAGTTTCAATGATCTATGGATCAAAAGTAATTATTTTTGCCACTTAAGGTAATAATTCTACGAGTCACCTCTCCCAAGGTGCCCCGTTGTGGAATCATGGCAATTATCTCCTTGCTACTTTGAAACCATGCACCATCCTACTTCAGTGTGGAATTGTTGCCTACCAAATTGAACCTCCGACATCTTTCCATCCCTCTCGATGGGTGCCTTGTGTCCCAACTTGAGATGTTCAACATCTCATTCCGCGAGTTGATCTTGAATAGGTCGATCTTCGAGAAGATCAATCATGTAGAGTTTCCTTCCATCGTCATCGTGTTGAATGAAGATCTCGAAAACAAAGATGTCAAGATCAATGTGTTGCAATGTATCGGTATCTTCGAGAAGGGCAGTTGGATCGAGAATACTGTGATAGTTTTGTGACCCCTCTGTCTTCTTACTTCACTTCTTGAATCTCGGGACGAGATTCTTGTTTAGTGGGGGTGAGTTGTCACAGCCCTAGAATATCTGAGTGTAATAGTTGCATTAGTGAGCATGCATCATGTTTAAATTTCAAGGAAATTGAATTGAGGGAATTTTCAAGCCTCAGAAACCTTCTAAAAATGATCAACATTAAAATCTTCTCAAATGGGTCCAAGAAAATGTTACTGTTATTCTGTGAAAATATTGGCAAGAGGTAAAATTCAAACCAATATTTTTGGAATCACAGAAATAATTATTTTTGGGCCTTTGAATTAATTCACTAGCTATTTGAATTGGGTTTATATTTACTATAAATTAGATATAAGCCCAATAATTTTGAAAGTTTGCATGTGGCTCTGGACTAGTTTCCTAAGTCCACCTAATAACTTTCAGAAGCATAAAAATTGGTTTGGTTTGAAAACCAAATACAAAACAATTGCAGAAAAATAGAAAACATAAAAAAAGAGAGGGAGAGAGTTACCTGGACCTACCTACCGTGCAGCCCACCTGGCCGGCCCAGCTGGCAGCCCAGCCAACTGGCCGAGCCCACCACCGCAGCCCCTCTGTCGCCTTCCTCCTCGCGCCAGTAGGCAAGGGCGCGTGCCCGGCACGCGAAGCCACACGCCGGCCACCTCCACCCTGCCTGTGTGCCTCCTCGACCGCCTGGGCGTCCCTGGAGACGCCATGCACCCTCCTGGACCTCTCTCACTCTCTCCCGTTCTTCTCCCTTCCTCTGCTCTCTCTCCCTCTCGCGCCCGAGCTCAACCGTCACCGCCGTTCGTCGTTGCCGTGGCCACCGCCTCCTCCTCGCCCCTCTGACGTGCCCTAGAGCTACGCCTCGACGTCCCCGTCTTCCGCACCGAGCCAAGCGACGCCGGAAGCTCTGGAACGCCGCCATCACCGTCTCCTTCAACCTCGGTCCGCCGAGATCGCCGGCGACCGTGCGCCCGCTCTGTTTCCTCCCCGAGCTCGCCGTCCACCCCACGACGATCACCGTGAGCTTCTGCCCATCCTCCCCCTCTCTGTTCGCACTGCCGCGCACCGTAGCGACCACACCGCGCTCACCCGCACGTGCCGCCGCCTGCTCTCGTCGCTACGACCACTACAACCGCATCGCCGCGCACACCCGATTGCCGGCCGCCGCCTCGAGCTCGCTTCCGGCGAGCTCCGGCCGCCCTAGCTGCTGCTGCTAGCTGCAACAGGCGAAGGTGAGCCCCAGGTCCCCGTAGCCGCTCTCCGCAGTCCAAACGGTCGCCGGAGCAGCGAGCCCGAGCCCTCCGCCGCGTCTGCTGCTGCCGGCGGCTTAACGCCGGTGTGTTGGCTCCGCTTGACCAGGGTTTGACCTCCCCTGCTAACTAACCTAGGTTAGTGTTAACTAGTTAGGTTAGTTTAGTTAGTCACTGACACGCGGGACCCACTGGTCAGTTTGACCTGGGCTGACCCGTTGACCGCTGACGTCACAGTGACGCAGTAAATTATTTTCTGGATTTATTCTTACTCAGGAAATTTCAGAAAATAATGCTACCTTCAAAAATTCATAGAAGTTAGGGTTTTATCAGTTTTGCCACCGGTTGTATAACACTACTCAGTTTTGCCACTAAAAATGTTGACTACTAAAAAATGCCATTGTTCTGTTGGACACAACCTCAAAAAGACCATTTTTCACTGTAATCGTCAGGTCAATGGACGTTGACCGAAGGTAGATGACGAAAATACCCTTATCCCATTTGTCAACTCCCCTTTCTCTCTCTTTTGACTTGTGGGCCCATCTGTCAGGGGCGCAAAAAAGAGAAAAATGAAAATTGGTAGTTCGGGGCTTCGAGCCCAAAACCACGGCCTGCACGTCGCGAGAGATAACCACCTGATCTACAGAACTCTTCTATTGTGAAAGGAGATACCTCACACGCTTTGTATCATACGTCCCGTGCATGCCTGGGTGAGGCCTGAACAACATGAGCCATCCATGGCCCATGCAGATGGCGACTCTGTTACATCAGCTCTCAGAAAAAAACAGCTGCGTGATGGCCATGAGAACCTGCTGCCAGCCAGCTGTAGTTTCTAACGCCGCATGTAGTACGTAGATGCAGCGGCACGTTCAAAACCCTGCGCGCGCATTGCTCCTACGCTAGCTTCACGGCTGCCTCTCCATCTACACGATATAAGGGTTATCTCAGCTGGTTATCTCTCACGACGTGTAGGCCGTGGTTTTGGGTTTGAAGCCCCGAACTGCCAATTGTCATTTCCTCTTTTCATGTGCCCCTGACAGATGGGCCCACAAGTCAAAAGAGAGAGAGAAAGGGGAGTTGACAAATGGGATAAGGGTATTTTTGTCATCTACCTTCGGTCAACGTCCATTGACCTGATGATTACGATGAAAAATGGTCTTTTTGAGGTTGTGTCCAACAGAACAATGGCATTTTTGATTAGCCAAAATTTTTAGTGGCAAAACTGAGTAGTGTTATACAACCGGTGGCAAAACTGATAAAAACCCTAGAAATTAATCCGTAACTCCCAATCAAACAAATTATATATGAAAAATGATCAGAAAAATCCAATCTATCCATCTGTACCATTTGCATGCATGTTTGAACAACCTAAGGTTGCTGTATATGGCAGTTTGCATAATTGGCATTTAAATAAGCACATATGGAGTTTGAATTTGAACCCTTGGTTCAAACCAACTTCATTTAATCTGGTTTCTAGTTGCATTAGCTCAAACCACAACATATTGCCATGTCATGATCATGCATCATCTTGTTGCATTGCATTGATTGTGTGCTTCCTTGTTTGCCGGTAATTGTCCCCTCTTAGTAGACGACGTTCCGACGATGAGTTCGATGACACCGATGAAGAACTATACTATCTTCAGAAGTGCCAGGCAAGCAAAACCCCCCTTGTTCATTCCGATACAATCCCACTTTCTCGCTCCTGCTCTCTTTTACTGCATTAGGACAAAAACGATTCAACTGTTACATGCCGCGGTAGTTGAACTCCTTTTCCTCTGCACGACCTGTCATTGCCACAGTAAATAGATGAAACCCACTAGCATGAGTAGGAGTTGTTTGAGCCCTGATGTGCCTACTCATTCTTGCTTGTTTGTCATGCCTGCTACTTCTTAGAGTTGAGTCAGGTCTGATTCATCGGGGATGAATTGGAATGGTGATGAACATGTCCTACTGTGTGTGAGCTAAGTGTGTGAACACGATTTGGTAAAGGTAGCGGTGAGAGGCCATGTAGGAGTACATGGTGGGTTGTCTTATTGAAACCGTCCTTAGGAACTGAGTTCTATGTTTGTGATCCATGAACAGCTACTACCACGCATTGGGCCCGAAACCAATGGACCCTCTCGACTTATTAATCGCCTTGATCTCTGTCCAGGAGTTGCAACTAGTTTCTGGTGTTTGTAGGATATGTGTTGGAGGCCGTGCGTAGCGCTGACCCTAGGGGTGGGCTATGATGCGGTAGATACACCGTGGCCCGGTGTACCGGGCGCCCCTTTGGTGTCTCGAGAACCTTGCACACATCGTTTGGGGCTGTGAGTGAAACCCCGGCCGGATCTCCTCGCGGATGGAACCCGAATAGGCGATAAACCTGGACTAGAGACTTGTGTGGTTAGTCAGGTCGTGGCCGACTCCCTCGCCAGGCTTCCGCTTGAAGGTTGCCGAGATACATGACGTGTACATGGTGGTAAGTGGCGAGAGCGTGTGTGAAGAAGTACACCCCTGCAGGGTTATAAATGATCTAATCGAATAGCCGTGTCCGCGGTAAAGGACTTCTGGGTTGCCTGTACAGTTCATAGACAAGTGAAAGTGGATACTCTAAAATGCGCAAGATAAGCGTGAGTGCTATGGATGGCGTCCTCGTAGGTAGACGGGAGCGGATCCATAGTGGTGTATTGAATGGTGAATATGTGGACTCGTGTGCGCCACCTCAAAAGAGTTACTTGCAGTAGTAGTTCAGGTTAGCCATTGAGTCAAAGCTGGCTTGCTGCAGTTAAACCCCACCATCCCTTTGTTGATAATAATGCATATGTAGTTAGTTCTGATGTAAGTCTTGTTGGGTACATTTGTACTCACGTTTGCTTATTTTATGTTTTGTAGAGAGACTTCAGTCTCACTAGTAGTTCCGCATGGACTTCGACGTTTAGCTTGTTACCTCAGCTACGATCTTGTACCCTTGGGAGGGTCTTGTAGATAGTCAGGCTTCTCAGCCTTTTCCATTTGTAGTTGTCTGTACTCAGACAAGTTAAGCTTCCGCATGTGCTTGTTGCTTGTATGCTCGGTATGTTGGGTCATGAGACGCATGTTTGTAATATTTGGCTCCTCGGAGCCTAATGAATAAATACTCTGAGTCGTAGAGTCTTGTTGTGAGGCCATGTTGTATTTGCACATATCGAGCATATTGTGTGTATGATTGAAATGCTTGGTATGTGTGGGATTCGACAACCTAGTTGTTTATCCTTGGTAGCCTCTCTTATGGGGAAATATAGTCTTGTGCTTCCATGAGCCATAGTAGTCCGCTACAGCCCAGTTCACCGGAGTCCTGCTAGCCCAACACTACTGCTCCGGAACACTTGACTGGCCGGCATGTGATTCACTTCGTTCCTGTGTCTGTCCCTTCGGGAAAATGTCACGCAGTGACATCCGGAGTCCTGCCTAGCCTGCTACAGCCCGGTTCACCGGAGTCCTGTTAGCCCAGTGCTACAGCCCGGATTCGCACGCTACTGACCGACATGCTCGATGTTGATTCATGTATTCCTGTCCCCGTAAGTTAGTGCCACTTTGGGTTCAAGACTAGTCATGTCGGCCCGGGTTCTCTGTCATATGGATGCTAGCGACACTATCATATACGTGAGCCAAAAGGCGCAAACGGTACCGGGCCATGGTAATGCGACACCCGTGGGATTACCGTGCGTGAGTCCGCAAAGTGATATGAGGTGTTACCGGCTAGATCGATGTGACTTGGAATCGGGGTCCTGACATTCCCTGAGGGGTTCAAGCCCGTCAATATCGAATCATACGACGACACAACCGATCCCGCAGTATGGATCGAGGACTTTATTCTCCATATCCATATGGCTCGAGGAGATGACTTCCACGCCATTAAATACCTCCCACTAAAGCTCAAAGGGCCAGCTCGGCACTGGCTTAAGAGCCTGTCTGAAAATTCTATCGGCGGCTGGGAGGACTTGGAAGAAGCCTTCCTGGACAACTTCCAAGGAATCTATGTCCGGCCACCAAACGCCGATGACTTAAGCCACATAGTTCAACAACCTAGAGAATCAGCCAGGAAATTCTGGACTAGGTTCCTAACCAAAAAGAACCAGATCGTTGACTGTCCGGATGCCGAGGCCTTAGCAGCCTTCAAACACAGCATCCGCGATGAATGGTTAGCACGCCACCTCGGCCAAGAAAAGCCGAAGTCCATGGCAGCCCTCACGGCACTCATGACCCGCCTTTGCGCGGGTGAGGACAGTTGGCTGGCTCGTAGTAACAACACAGCCAGCGAGACAGGCCCCTCCGTGGCCAAGAATAGCACTGTCAAGCTCCGGCGCAATAGACACAAACGCCGAAGCAATGGCGGCAACACCGATGACACCACAGTCAACGCCGGATTCACTGGCTCCAAGTCCGGCCAACGGAAGAAGCCATACAAAAGAAACAATGAAGGACCTTCCAGCCTGGACCGCATACTCGACCGTCCGTGCCAGATACACGGCACCCTGGATAAGCAGGCCAATCATACCAACAGGGATTGTTGGGTTTTCAAGCAGGCTGGCAAGTTAAATGCCGAAAACAAAGAAAAGGGATCACAAAGTGAGGACGAGGACGAAGAGCCCCGGCAGCCGAACACTGGGGGGGGGGCAGAAGAGATTTCCCCCTCAAGTCAAGACGGTGAACATGATATATGCCACACACATTCCCTCACGAATCAAACCAACAAAGACTACCTTTAAAGGAGTCATACCAGGCGTAGAGGCCCGCTGTACAGGCTCAATCACACTGGAGGTGGTCTTTGGTTCTCCGGACAATTTTCGAAGCGAAGAGTTAATCTTCGACATCGTCCCCTTCTGCAGCGGCTACCACGCACTGCTCGGACGAACAACGTTTGCTAGATTCAATGCAGTGCCACACTATGCTTATCCCAAGCTCAAGATGCCCGGTCCACGCGGCGTCATAACAGTCAATGGCAATATGGAACGCTCCCTCCAAACAGAGGAGCACACCGCCGCCCTAGCAGCAGAGGTACAGAGCGGCCTTCTCAAGCAGCACCATAGTGCGGCTGGCGAGCCCCTGGACATCATTAAGAGGTTCCGGACTACACTGCAGCAGGATAGCGCGGCTCGTCAAGAGCTCTATTAGCAATTCGGCCTCCGTCCCAGTCCCGATGAAGTAGTGGCACTCGCACCACGCGTACATAATTACGCACTCAAAATCCCATGGACATCGACGGAGGCAGAAGCTAACCCGGGATCTACAGTTCGGCTAGACCGATCCCGGACACACATACTTTCACCTTCTTTTTTTTCCAGGTTCCTTTCCCCACGGGCCTACTGACGAGTCCCTTTGAAGGATCGGCATATAAAGGATGCAAGCAGCATAGGTGCGTAGAGTAACCTCTATACGTCTTCTTGACGGTATTTATATTCATTTCTCAGGACCCGCACGCTGCGCCCTCTTGATTCCGGCATGTTAAATAGCCCCGATACTTATCGCAATATTTGTACTAGATACGCCTTGACGTATCCATCAAGTTATAATGAAAACAGTTTGCGGCCCAGTTCTTGTGGTTTCCGCTTCTTACTTCATTTTACTCGATCTGCTTATCAACTGCACCCGTGCACTTTGGTACGTTTCATATTCGCCAGGGGCTCCCCAACGCCCCATCATATGGCAGCAAAGTCCGAACACTTCTTATATATAAGTTCGGCACCCTGAATTTAGCATTATATGCATTGGCTCCGAATCATGTCTTTGGTAAATAGTTGGGTTGCCCGGCTCCTGTGCTTGCTACCCTACGTTCTGCTCCATTGGCTAGGGTAGTAAAGGGAGAACTACTGCGATTGTGCCCTGGCCTTGACCGGATGAGCACCTTAGTAGAGAAAGCCGAAAACTGACTGTAATGATACGACGAGAGCTGGTCAGCTGTTCGAGGATTACAAAATCGTTGGAGATTTTTTCTGCGTTATGCGAAGGATCGGCACTTCCCGATCAGATGCTGACAGCCCCCTGGCTTGGACCAGGTGTTGTGCACTGGCTTTATTATAAAACTCCTATGGCTAAGTGAGGGCGTTTAAGCCGTATAGTCTGATTGCCTTGTTCGTTGCGCTAAACAACTCCTTCAAAGGACCATATAATTGGATCAAGATTGTTTAGATTCCATCCCGAACACCTCCGTACTACCTACGCGAGGGCAGAAGCTGCCGACTGGCCAACCCTCAGATTACAAATAACACGGCCGCACAGGAGGAAACAATTAAAGCACAACAAAAATACATTACAGGCTTTGTTTCCATAATACAAGGCAAGGGCAACATGAATACATTTGTTCAAATAAAATGTCCTGCGAACATTGAGCTGCCACAAGTCGAGACCCTTCTATGACATCCGCAAAATATCTCTCGGGTGTGCGGTGCTCCTTGCCCTCAGGCGGCCCGCTGGCAACTTCAACGGCGTTCATCTTCGCCCACCACATCTTGCAACGAGCGAAGGCCATACGAGCACCTTCGATACAGGCAGAGCGCTTCAAAACGTCCAGCCGCGGATAGGCTTCCACTAGCCGCCTCATGAGTCTGAAGTAGCTGCCGGGCATAGCTTCGGCTGGCCACAGCCGGATCATCAAATCCCTCATGGCTAGTTCGGCCACCCTGTGCGGCTCCACCAGCTGATCGGTGAAGGACACGGGATGCTCTGGCGCCGCATACTGCGACCAGAATAGCTTCTCCGTAGAACCCCCTCCTTCGGCTCGGTAGAACTCCGCAGCGTTTGCTACGCTGCATGGCAGATCCGCAAAAGCCCCTGGGGAACTCCGAACCCGGGTTAGTAAAAGGTACTGCTTCTTCGCATACTTGCTTTGCATCTTAAATGCCTTACCCGCCATGATCTTCTTGGCCTCCTGGATCTCCTGGAGGGTGGCCTGGGCCTCATTTCGTGCGGTCTCCATGCTCTGACGAGCCTTGGCGAGTTCAGCCCCTTGAACCGACGCATCATGTCCAAGGACTCGCATTTTTTCACCCGCATCCTCGAGCTCTTGCTGGACCTCCTTGACCTGGGTCTATAGCTTTTTCCGGGTGGCTTGCTGCTAGACAACCTTCTCCTCGGCCTCGCCCAGTGCCTTCCTCAGGGCCTCGACCTCGGTCGCGGCTCTTGCACATATTACGACACTACAGTCAATACACATCATCTATGCTTTTCGAATACACAGCAAGTCGTTACTTACCTTGCTGCTCCTGGAGCCGAACCTTAACCTCGCCGAGCTCGCTCTCGGTCCGCTCCAGCCTCTGCCTCAGTTCAGAGACTTCGGCAACATGCGAGGTTGCGGCCAATAGTGACGCCTGCTTATGCATACATATCACGTTAGTCTCCTACGATAAAAGATTGATCCCCTGTCTAGTTCTCCTCGCCGAGCACCGTACAGTGTCTCAGGGGCTACTGACTACATGGGGTTTTTCTCTTTCTATGTCACTTACCTCGAAACCTGGCAACAGGTTGCTGCAGGCTTCGTTCAGTCCACTCTTGGCGGACTGAACCTTCTCTACGTGCCCATAAGGAACGGTGCTCGTCCATAACGGAGGCGCCTTGTAGCGCCTCCATCAGGTTATCCGGCGTCCCTGGATGGACAGGGGCCACCGGCGGAAGCGGCGCACCTCCCTCTTTCAAAGGGGGCTGCTTGTCTGACTCCAGAGCCATATGGGTCTTCGGAATCGTATTCAGCTGAGGGCCGAGCTGGATGCGGCCCTCTTCGCCAGTCTCCATGGGGGTCGGCTCCCCCATGTGTCCGGCAGTGGAGGCTTCGCCTCGTGGCGCCTCCCGGACAGCGTCCTGGGCTCCTCCCCGGCTCGGAGCGGCCCTCCGGGACAACACATCGGTGTCATCCCTGGCCCCGGGGGAATAAGAGGGCGGTGGCGACATGCTCGCCATCTCCGACGGAGCCAACGAACCTCCGGACGAGGATCGTTGGATTAGGTCGCGGGCCGGACCGCAATAGTACAGTTAACTATGTCAAGATAATGGAGAGAAAGGGCCGGATGTGCACACAAGCGAGCCATGTCACTTATGATGCAGCCTGGGGCTTAGGACGGGGGCGTAGTTCCGGACTGCTGTCAACGTCCCACGCGGTGTTGACCTCTAGATGCACCGAAGCCGCCCTCTTCTTGTTCTTCTCCTCAGGAGGAGGGTTGTTTTCTTCCTCCTTCTCCTCTTCCTCGTAATTATCCTCAGGGACAGAGGAATGGGCTTCGTCGTCTTCGGACATCACGTCCGAAGTGCCCTTGCGACGGGGGCCACTCTTGGCCCCCTTTGCCCTCTTCTTGGCCTTCTTCTCCGGCTCCTTGTATGGCGCCGGCACCAGCATCTTCCCCAGACGCGGGATGGCTGGTTCTTCAGGCAGCGGACCCGGACACTGGATCCGCTTCACCCTCTCCATCCAGTCCTGAAAAGGCAATAATAAAAGCTCACACATCATCCTCGAAACAATTAAGTTGGGGGTACATAAAAAATACCATACCTCGCTGGCGGGGTGTTTACAATCGTGACCACGGTCCGAATCTGTGGCCGGAGGTTTCTCGTTGCCCTTAAAAAGCAACTTCCAGGCGCCTTCGTGAGTAGTCTCGAAGAGCCTCACCAAGGTCTGGTGCTTCTTCGAATTGAACTCCCGCAAAGGGCGGTTTCGGCGCTGGTACGGAAGAATCCGGCGAACTAGCATCACCTGGATTACATTGACGAGCTTGACATTCTTGGTCACCATGCTTTGGACGCGCGTCTGCAGCGCTATCAGCTCGTCAGGCAAACACCAGTCCGGACTCTTCTCGACCCAGGAGGTGAGTCGCATGGGAGCGCCGGGGCGGAATTGGTAGCTGCGGCCCAGGTGGTGCCGCGAGGTTCAGTGATATAGAACCATTGCTTCTGCCACTCCTTTACCATGTCCACAAAGGTGCCCTTGGGCCAAGAGACGTTGGACAACTTACTCACCATGGCTCCTCCGCACTCCGCGTGCTGGCCATCCACCACCTTCGGCTTCACGTTGAAGACTTTGAGCCACAGCCCGAAGTGGGGTTGGATGCGGAGGAAGGCCTCACACACGACGATAAAGGCCGAGATGTTGAGGAAGGAATTCGGGGACAGATCATGGAAATCTACCCCGTAATAATACATTAGCCCGCGGACGAAAGGGTGGAGTGGAAACCCTGGCCCGCGGAAGAAATGAGGGAGGAATACTACCCTCTCGTTGGGCTCCGACGTGGGGACGATTTGTCCCTCGGCCGGCAAGCAGTGGGCGATTCCCTTCGCCAAATATCCGGCCGCTCGGAGCTCAGTAATGTCCTCCTCCTTGACGGAGGAGACCATCCACTTGCCCTGACCGCCGGATCCGGACATGGTTGCTTGAGTGGAAAGGAGATGAGAACTTGGGCGCTGGAGCTCGAGATTTGAAAGGCGGAGACAGAGAGAGAGCGTGAGAAGAGGAAGAGGGAATCCTTATCCCCTTATAAAGGCAGCATATATTAAATGCCTCGTCACTCGCCTTAAGATCCGCCTATTCCCAAGGGCTGTATAAACGGCATGGTTGGGTTACCCATGCCCGCATTGATGAGAATCCCGCAATAAGGGGACACGATCTCTGCTTCGACAAGACACGCCAATAACAACCGCGTCTTGAAACGTGGGATGGCAGACGAAAAATGGTTCGAAATTATGACCGGACAGACGTGATGTTACGTTGTAGAAAGCTGTCAGCGGATGGAACTCCTGTCAAAATATATACTCTCTCTACGGTTGTGTGTGGTGTGTGTAACAGGTCCGGATACAATCATCGCATCCGAAGACTATTCTGGAGTTCGGAAGGAGGGAACCTGCCTTGCAATGCCGAAGACAATCTGCGCACCGGACTCCTTGTCATTGAAGCCAGGTTCAGGGGCTACTGAGGGAGTCCTGGACTAAGGGGTCCTCGGACGTCCGGCCTGTTATTCATTGGGCCGGA
Organism: Triticum aestivum; assembly: GCF_018294505.1. NCBI lineage: Eukaryota > Viridiplantae > Streptophyta > Magnoliopsida > Poales > Poaceae > Triticum > Triticum aestivum. The sequence continues at coordinate 340,459,150 of NC_057808.1, read as the reverse complement.
CTGATGGGCCGTGAAGATGTGAAGGCCGAAGACTATACCCGTGTCCGGATTGGACTCTCCTTGGCGTGGAAGGCAAGCTAGGCAACCAACTATGAAGATTCCTTCTTATGTAACTGACCCCATGTAACCCTAGATCTCTCCGGTGTCTATATAAACCGGAGAGCGTAGTCCGGATAAAAGGATACTGATTACCATATTCACATAGGCTAGACTTCTAGGGTTTAGCCATTACGACCTCATGGTAGATCAACTCTTGTAACACTCATATTCATCAAGATCAATCAAGCAGGAAGTAGGGTATTACCTCCATAGAGAGGGCCCGAACCTGGGTAAACATCGTGTCCCCCGTCTCCTCTTACCATCGATCCTAGATGCACAGTTCGGGACCCCCTACCCGAGATCCGCCGGTTTTGACACCGACAGAGGTCTTGTGCCGTCCGCCTCGCGAGGCTTGGCCCCTCGCGAGGGTCTTGAGTGTTTGTTGGTGAAGATGGGCCGTCATGGGCCGCTGGCGGAGCCACGCCGTGGGACGCAGGCAGGCACGTCCGGGGACCCCTGTTCCCAGGACGCCGACAGTAGCCCCCGGGCCCAAGGCGCGCTCGGACTTGGCTTTGAGGCGAAGCCAAAGGGCAAGTGCGGAGCGTCGCGGGCCCCAACAGCCTACGGCCTTGGTCGACGCGTGGCGATTGACGGGACGTGGGCGGCGCCGCCCCCCTACGCAGCCTTGAAATCCACCTAGCTAGGCGGCCACGGCATCCTACACAGTTATTTCCCCTTTGCTGGCAACGCGCTCCCCAACTTCTTCGCTTCCTCGTACCTCTGCTTCGTCTTCCAATACGACTCGAGCTCAGTCCTTTCTATCGCCATGGCGCCGAACCGGACGGAGAAAGGGAGGAAGCCCCTGCCCTCAGCCAGCCCACCTCCGGCCGTCGAGCCCGCCGTCGGCCGATCGCGGGTGCTCAACCAAGAGGCCATGGATAAGGTCTGCCCTGCGCTCGCTACCAGCTTCAACGAATGGGGAGGGGCGGTGTCCTAAGCCACCATCGACAGGACGACCATCGAGGTCCAGTTCTTCATCGACGCCCTGTGGGCTGGCCTGGTTCCTCCCTTCTCCGCCTTCTTCGATGCCGTGCTTTCCCATTATCAGATCCATATGCTGCACCTTGATCCCCAATCCGTCGCCCTTCTCGCCGTCTTCGCCTTTGTCTGCGAGGCCATGGTGGGCATTGCTCCTTCTGGGGCCCTCTTGCGCCATTTCTTCTCGCTGCACCTGACCGACCCCCGGCAGTGCTTGGGGTGCCTGAGCTTTCAGGCTGTGGCGGCGACAGCTGGCTCGGGGATTGACTTTGATCTCCCGCCGTCTATGAGGGAGTTTCGGACGCGGTGGGTGTATGTTGATGTCGGAGTACTCAGCCCCCTGCTCTCGCCTCCGTCGTCACCCACCGTCCCCAGCTCCGGCTGGGGTCACGAGGAGCTCGTGAGCTCCCGTCTCGCTTTCGCCTGGCTCCGACTGAGGAGGCTGAAGGATCTTGGGGTGACCGCACCCAAGGTGATGAAGGAGTTCCTCCGACGCCGCGTCGCCCCACTCCAGCGCCATTCCCAGCCGATGTGGGCCCTGACCGGCGACCAGGATCACATGAGGCTTCAGGAGTCGGGGCTTCCGGCCGAGGCATGAAGAACGGTGCTCGAAGTCTTGGCCGGTGACCCCTCGCCAGGTGATTTGCCGCAGGAGGGTTGTGATACGTCTCCAACGTATCTGTAATTTTTGATTGTTCCATGCTATTATATATTTTGTTTTGGATGTTTAATGGGCTTATTTATACACTTTTATATTATTTTGGGGACTAACCTATTAACCGGAGGCCCAACCCAAATTGCTGTTTTTTGCCTATTTCAGTGTTTCGCAGAAAAAGAATATCAAACGGAGTCCAAACGGAATGAAACCGTCGGGAACGTGATTTTTGGAACAAACGTGATCCAGAGGACTTGGAGTGGACATAGAGCAACAGACGAGGAGGCCACGAGGTAGGGGGTGCGCCTACCCCCCAGGTGCGCCCTCCACCCTCGTGGGCCCCTCGTGGCTGCACCGACCTATCTCTTCCTCCTATATATACCTACGTACCCCCAAACCATCAGAAGCGACCACGAAAACCTAATTCCACTGCCGCAACCTTCTGTACCCGTGAGATCCCATCTTGGGGCCTTTTCCGGCGTCCTGCCGGAGGGGGCATTGATCAAGGAGGGCTTCTACATCAACACCATAGCCTCTCCGATGATGTGTGAGTAGTTTACCTCAGACCTTCGGGTCCATAGTTATTAGCTAGATGGCTTCTTCTCTCTCTTTGGATCTCAATACAAAGTTCTCCTCGATTCTCTTGGAGATCTATTTGATGTAACTCTTCTTTTGTGGTGTGTTTGTTGAGATCCGATGAATTGTGGGTTTATGATCAAGATTATCTATGAACAATATTTGAATCTTCTCTGAATTCTTTTATGTATGATTGGGTATCTTTGCAAGTCTCTTCGAATTATCAGTTTGGTTTGGCCTACTAGATTGGTCTTTCTTGAAATGGGAGAAGTGCTTAGCTTTGGGTTCAATCTTGCGGTGTCCTTTCCCAGTGACACCAGGGGCAGCAAGGCACGTATTGTATTGTTGCCATCGAGGATAAAAAGATGGGGTTTATATCATAATGCATGAGTTTATCCCTCTACATCATGTCATCTTACTTAAAGCGTTACTCTGTTCTTATGAACTTAATACTCTAGATGCATGCTGGATAGTAGTAGATGCAGAATCATTTCGGTCTACTTGTCGCGAACGTGATGCCTATATACATGATCATACCTAGATATCTCATAACTATGCTCAATTCTATCAATTGCTTGACAGTAATTTGTTCACCCACCGTAATACTTATGCTATCTTGAGAGAAGCCACTAGTGAAACCTATGGCCCAGGGTCTATTTTCCATCATATTAATCTCCTGTTATTTCCATTACTGTTTACTTGCTTTCTTTACTTTTACTCTTTATCATAAAAATACCAAAAATATTATCTTATCATCTCTATCGGATCTCACTCTGGTAAGTGACCGTGAAGGGATTGACAACCCCTTTATCGCGTTGGTTGCAAGGTTCTTATTTGTTTGTGTAGGTGCAAGGGACTTGAGCGTGACCTCCTACTGTATTGATACCTTGGTTCTCAAAAACTGAGGGAAATACTTACGCTACTTTACTGCATCACCCTTTCCTCTTCAAGGGAAAACCAACGCAGTGCTCAAGAGGTAGCAAGAAGGATTGCTGGCGCCGTTGCCGGGGAGGTGTGCGCCAAGTCAAGTCAAGACATACCAAGTACCCATCACAAACTCTTACCCCTCGCATTACATTATTTGCCATTTGCCTCTCATTTTCCTCTCCCCCACTTCACCCTTGCCGTTTTATTCACCCTCTTTTTCCCTTCGCTTTTTTTCCGCTTGCTTCTTGTTTGCTCGTGTGTTGGATTGCTTGCTTGTCACGATGGCTCAAGGCAATACTAAATTGTGTGACTTTACCAATACCAACAACAATAATTTTCTTAGCACTCCGATTGCTCCTCTTACCGATGCTGAATCTTGTGAAATTAATGCTGCTTTGTTGAATCTTGTCATGAAAGATCAATTTGCCGGCCTTCCTAGTGAAGATGCCGCTACCCATCTAAATAGCTTCGTTGATTTGTGTGATATGCAAAAGAAGAAAGATGTGGACAATGCTAATGTTAAATTGAAGCTATTTCCGTTTTCTCTTAGAGATTGTGCTAAAACCTGGTTTTCGTCTTTGCCTAAAAGTAGTATTGATTCTTGGAATAAGTGCAAACATGCTTTTATCTCTAGGTATTTTCCTCCCGCTAAAATCATCTCTCTTAGAAACGATATTATGAATTTTAAGCAACTTGATCATGAACATGTTGCACAAGCTTGGGAGAGGATGAAATTAATGATACGTAATTGCCCTACTCATGGTTTGAATTTATGGATGATTATACAAAATTTCTATGCCGGATTGAATTTTGCTTCTAGAAATCTTTTAGATTTGTCCGCTGGAGGCACTTTTATGGAAATCACGTTAGGAGAGGCTACTAAACTGCTAGATAATATTATGGTTAATTATTCTCAATGGCATACCAAAAGATCTACTAGTAAAAAGGTGCATGCGATAGAAGAAATTGATGTTTTGAGTGGAAAGATGGATGAACTCATGAAATTGATTGCTAATAAGAGTGTTTCTTCTGATCCCAATGATATGCCTTTGTCTACCTTGATTGAGAACAATAATTAATCTATGGATGTGAATTTTGTTGGTAGGAATAATTTCGGTAAAAACGCTTATAGAGGAAACTTTAATCCTAGGCTGTATCCTAGTAACTCCTCTAATAATTATGGTAATTCCTACAACAACTCTTATGGAAATTTTAATAAGATGCCCTCTGATTTTGAGACTAGTGTTAAAGAATTTATGATTTCTCAACAGAATTTCAATGCCTTGCTTGAAGAAAAATTGCCTAAGATTGATGAATTGGCTAGGAACGTGGATAGACTTTCTCTTGATGTTGATTCTTTGAAACTTAGATCTATTCCACCTAAGCATGATATCAATGAGTCTCTCAAGGCCATGAGAATTTCCATTGATGAGTGCATAGAAAGAACCGCTAGGATGCGTGCTAAGAAAGATTGCTTTGTAAAAGCGTGTTCTTCTAATTTTTATGAGAATAAAGATGAAGATCTAAAAGTTATCGATGTGTCCCCTATTAAATCTTTGTTTTGCAATATGAATCTTGATAATGATGGGACTGAAGATGAGCCACCTTTACCTAGAAGGCGTTCTAAAAATTCGGAGTTTTTAGATCTTGATGCAAAAATTAGTAAAAGTGGGATTGAAGTGGTTAAAACTTTAGATAGCAATGAACCCACTGTTTTGGATTTCAAGGAATTTAATTATGATAATTGCTCTTTGATAGATTGTATTTCCTTGTTGCAATCCGTACTAAATTCTCCGCATGCTTATAGTCAAAATAAAGCTTTTACTAAACATATCGTTGATGCTTTGATGCAATCTTATGAAGAAAAACTTGAGTTGGAAGTTTCTATCCCTAGAAAACTTTATGATGAGTGGGAACCTAGTATTAAAATTAAAATTAAAGATCATGAATACTATGCTTTGTGTGATTTGGGTGCTATTGTTTCCACGATTCCAAAAACTTTATGTGATTTGTTAGGTTTCCGCGAATTTGATGATTGCTCTTTAATCTTACACCTTGCGGATTCCACCATTAATAAATATATGGGAAGAATTAATGATGTTCTTATTGTTGCAAATAGGAACTATGTGCCCGTAGATTTTATAGTTCTTGATATAGATTGCAATCCTTCATGTCCTATTATTCTTGGTAGACCTTTCCTTAGAACGATCGGTGCAATTATTGATATGAAGGAAGGGAATATTAGATTCCAATTTCAGTTAAGGAAAGGCATGGAACACTTCCCTAGAAATAAAATTAAATTACCATATGAATCTATTATGAGATCCACTTATGGATTGCCTACCAAAGATGGCAATACTTAGATCTATCCATGCTTTTATGCCTAGCTAGGGGCGTTAAACGATAGCGCTTGTTGGGAGGCAACCCAATTTTAATTTTAGTTTTTTGCTTTTTGCTTCTGTTTAGGAATAAATCTTTGATCTAGCCTCTGGTTAAATTTGTTTTTATGTTTTAATTAGTGTTTGTGCCAAGTTAAACATATAGGATCTTCTTGGATGATAGTTATTTGATCTTGCTGAAAATTCCAGAAACTTTCTGTTCACAAAAACAATTGTTAAAAATCACCAGAAAGTGATAAAATATTGATTCCAATTGAAGCAGATCATTAAAGAAATTGTCTAGGTCTTCCTATTTTCGTAGAATTTTTGGAGTTCCAAAAATTTGCGTTAGTTACAGATTACTACAGACTGTTCTGTTTTTGACAGATTCTATTTTTCGTGTGTTGTTTGCTTATTTTGATGAATCTATGGCTAGTAAAATAGTTTATAAACCATAGAGAAGTTGGAATACAGTAGTTTTAACACCAAGATAAATAAATAATGAGTTCAATACAGTACCTTGAAGTGGTATTTTGTTTTCTTTCGCTAACGGAGCTCACGAGATTTTCTGTTAAGTTTTGTGTTGTGAAGTTTTCAAGTTTTGGGTAAAAGATTTGATGGATTATGGAACAAGGAGTGGCTAGAGCCTAAGCTTGGGGATTCCCAAGGCACCCCAAGGTAAATCCAAGGACACCAAAAAGCAAAAACTTGGGGATGCTCCGGAAAGTATCCCCTCTTTCGTCCTCAACCATCGGTAACTTACTTGGAGCTATATTTTTATTCACCACATGATATGTGTTTTGCTTGGAGCGTCTTGTATGATTTGAGTCTTTGTTTGTTAGTTTGCCACAATCATCCTTGCTGTACACACCTTTTGAGATAGACACACATGATTCGGAATTTGTTAGAATACTCTATGTGCTTCACTTATATCTTTTGAGCTATATAGTTTTTGCTCTAGTGCTTCACTTATACCATTTAGAGCACGGCGGTGGTTGTATTTTATAGAAATTATTGATATCTCATGCCTTGCATATATTATTTTGGGAGTCTTAAACAGCATGGTAATTTGCTTTAATTGTGAAAATCTTCCATATTGAGTTCATTGAATGTTATGAGAAGTTAGATACTTGATAAGTGTTTTGAGATATAAAGGTGGTAATATTAGAGTGTGCTAGTTGAGTAATTGTGAAATTGAAAAATACTTGTGTTAAAGTTGGCAAGTCCCGTAGAATGCACGTATGGTAAAAGTTGGGTGACAATTTTGACACATAGGTGTTCTTTTATTGCTTTCCTTATGAGTGGCGGTCGGGGACGAGCGATGGTCTTTTCCTACAAATCTATCCCTCTAGGGGCATGTGTAGTAGTACTTTTCTTTAAGGGCTAATAAAATTTTGCAATAAGTATATGAGTTCTTTATGACTAATGTGAGTCCATGGATTATACACACTCTCAACCTTCCATAATTTTCTAGCCTCTACGGTACCGCGCATTGCCCTTTCTTACCTTGAGAGTTGGTGCAAACTTCGCCGGTGCATCCAAACCCCGTGATATGATATGCTCTATCACACATAAGCCTCCTTATATCTTCCTCAAAACAGCCGCCATACCTACCTATCATGGCATTTCCATAGCCATTCCGAGATATATTGCCATGCAACTTTCCACCGTTCCGTTTATTATGACACGCTTCATCATTGTCATATTGCTTTGCATGATCATGTAGTTGACATCGTATTTTGTGGCAAAGCCACTATTCATAATTTTTTCATACATGTCGCTCTTGATTCATCACATATCCCGGTACACCGTCGGAGGCATTCACATAGAGTCATATTTTGTTCTAAGTATTTAGTTGTAATTGTTGAGTTGTAAATAATAAAAGTGTGATGATCATCATTATTAGAGCATTGTCCCATGTGAGGAAAGGATGATGGAGACTATGATTCCCCCACAAGTCGGGATGAGATTCCGGACTAAAGAAAAAGAGGCCAAAAAAAGGGGAAGGCCCAAAAAATGAGAGAAAAATAGAGAAGGGACAATGTTACTATCCTTTTTCCACACTTGTGCTTCAAAATAGCACTGTGATCTTCATGATAGAGAGTCTCCTATGTTGTCACTTTCATATACTAGTGGGAATTTTTCATTATAGAACTTGGCTTGTATATTCCAATGATGGGCTTCCTCAAAATGCCCTAGGTCTTCGTGAGCAAGCAAGTTGGATACACACCCACTTAGTTTCTTTTGTTGAGCTTTCATAGATTTATAGCTCTAGTGCATCCGTTGCATAGCAATCCCTACTCACTCACATTGATATCTATTGATGGACATCTCCATAGCCTATTGATTAGCCGCGTCAATGTGAGACTTTCTACCTTTTGTCTTCTCTCATAACCCCCATCATTATACTTTACTCGACCCACAGTGCTATATCCATGGCTTGCGCTCATGTATTGCGTAAGAGTTGAAAAGGCTGAAGCGCGTTAAAAGTATGAACCAATTGCTCGGCTTGTCATCGGTGTTATGCATGATGAGGTTGTTTGTGTGACAATATTGAGACATAGCCTAACTATATGATTTTGTAGGGATAAGCTTTCTTTGGCTATGTTATTTTGATAATGCATAATTGCTTGGTTAGCATGTTTGAAGTATTATTGTTTTTATGTCAACATTAAACTTTTATCTTGAATCTTTCGGATCTAAATATTCATACCACAATAAAAAGATTTATATTGAGAATTATGCTAAGAAGCATTCCACATGAAAATTTCTTTTTTATCATTTACCTACTCGAGGACGAGCATGAAGTAAGCTTGGGGATGCTTGATACGTCTCCAACGTATCTATAATTTTTGATTGTTCCATGCTATTATATATTCTGTTTTGGATGTTTAATGGGCTTATTTATACACTTTTATATTATTTTGGGGACTAACCTATTAACCGGAGGCCCAGCCCAAATTGTTGTTTTTTTACCTATTTCAGTGTTCCGCAGAAAAAGAATATCAAACGGAGTCGAAACGGAATGAAACCTTCGGGAACGTGATTTTTGGAACAAACGTGATCCAGAGGACTTGGAGTGGACGTCAAGCAACAGATGAGGAGGCCACGAGGTAGGGGGCGCGCCTACCCCCCAGGCGCGCCCTCCACCCTCGTGGGCCCCTCGTGGCTCCACGTACCTACTTCTTCCTCCTATATATACCTACGTACCCCCAAACCATCAGAAGCGACCATGAAAACCTAATTCCACCACCACAACCATCTGTACCTGTGAGATCCCATCTTGGGGACTTTTCCGGCGTCCTGCCGGAGGGGCATTGATCATGGAGGGCTTCTACATCAACACCATAGCCTCTCCGATGATGTGTGAGTAGTTTACCTCAGACCTTCAGGTCCATAGTTATTAGCTAGATGGCTTCTTCTCTCTCTTTGGATCTCAATACAAAGTTCTCCTCGATTCTCTTGGAGATATATTTGATGTAACTCTTCTTTTGCGGTGTGTTTGTCGAGATCCGATGAATTGTGGGTTTATGATCAAGATTATGTATGAACAATATTTGAATCTCCTCTGAATTCTTTTATGTATGATTGGTTATCTTTGCAAGTCTCTTCAAATTATCAGTTTGGTTTGGCCTACTAGATTGATCTTTCTTGCAATGGGAGAAGTGCTTAGCTTTGGGTTCAATCTTGCGGTGTCCTTTCCCAGTGACAGCAGGGACAACAAGGCACGTATTGTATTGTTGCCATCGAGGATAAAAATATGGGGTTTATATCATAATGCATGAGTTTATCCCTCTACATCATGTCATCTTGCTTAAAGCGTTACTCTGTTCTTATGAACTTAATACTCTAGATGCATGCTGGATAGCGGTCGCTGTGTGGAGTAATAGTAGTAGATGCAGAATCGTTTCGGTCTACTTGTCATGGACGTGATGCCTATATACATGATCATACCTAGATATTCTCATAACTATGCTCAATTCTATCAATTGCTCGACAGTAATTTGTTCACCCACCGTAATACTTATGCTATCTTGAGAGAAGCCACTAGTAAAACCTATGGCCCTAGGGTCTATTTTCCATCATATTAATCTCCCGTTATTTCCATTACTGTTTACTTGCTTTCTTTACTTTTACTCTTTATCATAAAAATACCAAAAATATTATCTTATCATCTCTATCAGATCTCACTCTGGTAAGTGACCGTGAAGGGATTGACAACCCATTTATCGCGTTGGTTGCGAGGTTATTATTTATTTGTGTAGGTGCAAGGGACTTGAGCGTGACCTCCTACTGGATTGATACCTTGGTTCTCAAAAACTGAGGGAAATACTTACGCTACTTTACTGCATCACCCTTTCCTCTTCAAGGGAAAACCAACGCAGTGCTCAAGAGGTAGCAGGTTGCTACTTGTACAGCTGCTCGAACAGGGTGGAGTTCGCGGGGCAGATGCCCTCCTTCGATGAATGGGGGCTGCGTCCAGTCGGCCTTGTGGGGCCTCGTGAGAATCCTTTCACCGTGGTTCCTCTCCTTGTCGCCGACGCTGAACTTGCCCCAAGAGTGGACGCAGGGGGGCAAGCACTGCTGGAAGTCAGGCGCACGGGTGCCGAGGTGCCAACGCTGCCCGAGGCTCCCGAGGCGCCATTCTCAGGGACCCGTGCTCCTCGCCCTGGGGTGGCAGTTGAGGGGGCCTCCGCGACCCGCCGCTTCTGAGGCCGAAATTCCCGAGGCCTCCGCGAGCCGGAGCCCGACAGCTCTTCCCAGCTAGGCGCCCCTGAGGCCATCTCCTTGGACGCTTCTCCAGTCGCGCCCTGTTCTAACTGCCACTTCCAGCGCTTCGGCAGGCTTCGTGTGGACTTCGAAGCACTCCGCAAGAGGAAGGGGTCCCCAGGCCGCAGCGGTGGTGCCCTCCGGCCATTGAAGCACAGGAAGTACATCGCCATAGATGAGTAAGTACCTTATCTTTGTGATCCTTTGAGTGCTACTTCCCTTCCCGACGGTGGCCTTTCAGGATCCCTTCTGCTAAAGTCGTGAAGTCTCTCAGGAAGCAGCCACCTCCTGCCTCGAGTCTCCCGCTGGCCTTGAGCATCCCAAGCCAGCATGCCGCCCGTGGCGCGAGGTCGGCCGGAGAGACAGACACGCCAGTTTGGCGTCTCAAACGCTCGCTCCTGCCGTCTCTTCTTCGTGGCCTTGCCGAAGGTGCGGCGAGCGTGCCAAGGCCTCCTCCTCTGGTTGTGGACAGCGGTTGGATGGCTTCAGTCTTGGCTTCCTCTTCGAGTAGCGGGCCTCGACTTAATTGGGATCCCGCCGAAGCCCAGTCGGCGACCGGGGGGGGGGGGGCGCCAGCCCCCAACCCCGTGCTGAAAGGGGGCGAGCCGCTTCGGGTCCCGTCTGCAATTCCCGCCGTGGAGGATGGGATCGGTCGCGCGCTTGAGCTTGCGCACCAACGGAGCATCGTCCGCCACGAGCTTTTTAGGAGGCAATGTGCGCGATGAGCCGGCTCGGCGTAGAACTCGTGGATGTAGACGCGCACCTAGAGGCCGAGGATCTTCGGCTGATGGAGGAGCGGCATAAACTGAAGGTGGCCATCAACCTCGGGCGCCACCAGCGCGTGCTTGATAATGCGAAGGCTGATGTGTCTCTTGCGGCCTCGCGTGAGGCCTGCACTCGTGCCCTGGAAGAGGCCCGGGAAGCTGACCGTCGTCGCGAGGTTGCAGAGAAACGTGCCTGGGAGCTCCAAGCCTGGAGCGCCTCCTTGGAGCAGCAGGTGGAAATGCGCAAGGCCGCCCTTGCGTTGATGAGGGGGACGCCTGCTGAGGAGGAAGAGATTCTGAAGTGCGAGGAAGTGCTGGCGCTGGAAGCCATGGAGCGCAGCCTCGATCTTGAGAGGTTGGAGACGAGGGAGCGCCAGGTTGCCCAAGCGGAAGATGCCGCTAACGTACGTGAGGCGAGGATCCAGAAGGAGGTCGATAGTAGGGTGGCCAAGGAGCAGGCGGATCTTGTCGGCAGGTACGACCTGAAGCTAGAGCTTGTGGAAGCCGAAGCCGTGGGTCGGACTACTGCCCTCAGGACAGAGTTGGCTGAGGTGGAGCAACGTGAGAAGGCCGCTGCGGCCGCCCTTGTCTTGGCGCAGGCTGAGCTGGCCTCCGCCCGCGCCGAGCTGCTTTCTCTTCAGCAGCGAGTCGCCAACGCCGAGTCCTTCGCGTAACAGAGCAAGGAGGAAGTGCTTCAATAGCAGACGCTGGAGCGCGTGCACGCCCCCATGCTCCAAGAACTCAGGAACAGGGCCAACACGGTGCTGGGCTATATCTGCGACGAAAATGCTCCTCATACCCACGCAAACGATATGCCAGCCACCTCCACTTCTTCACCGACGTGGTGACACGTCTGGAGAACCGATCCGAGAGGGCTCGCCAACTTGTTGAAGAGAGGAGTCGCGGCCTGCTCAGGCGCACGTTCTCCCGCTTCTTCAGCCACCTCCAGAACACTTACCCCAACTTTGATTTTGACGCCGCCATTTCTCCCATACCCAAGGCCATCCGGGGTGACCTGGTGCGATGGGTGGAAGACAATGTGGATGCGCTGGTCAGTGCCTTCACTTCCAATGATGATGCGGTGGTGGTCGCGGCGGATGAAGGCTACGTGGTCGACGACGGTGAGGGCGGCGCAGGTGACGGTGACGGTGACGCTAGCGACAGCGACGGCGACGCCAGTGACGCGTCTGAAGGCGACCCAGGGGACGCCGTGAGCGACATGTCCGATTGAACCCGTGCTTCCCTGTTGTTTATCCTGCATGCGAAAACTCGGGCGCGGCCCTGGAGGTTGTAAGAGCATTTTGGGAGGGGAAGCCCCTCATGTAAACAGATTACTACCTCTACTTTTTAGGCCAAGCTGGATATGTGTCTTCATGAGCCCGTGAGCCCTGCTGCGAGTTTTCTGCTGTGGTTTACCTTAGCCAGAACAGGTCTCGAACTGGCTCGTGAGGTTGGGGGTTTCTGAGGAGCCTGCCGATCCGTCCGAGAGGGCCTCGCGAGAAACAAGCACCGACGACAGCAGGGCATGAGTGCGGCGCGCGCGCTATACCCATCCCCCGCTCGCGAGGGGGAGGCAACGGGTGCGAACTCCGAATCTAGGTAAGGAACCAGATTGCAAGAAATCGCACGAACAAGAAAAGCAGCCCCCCCCCGCGCACACCAATGAAAATTTAACTTCAAACTTAAATCCAAAGCCAGAAAGCAGGGCTAAAGAAAAGAGGTTAAAATCAAATGGCCGCGTCCGGCGCCTAGTCTAGTCTTCTTGTCTTCTCACCAGTGCGGAGCTAAGTGCTGTCACTGGGACGTGGGAGGGAGCCCCAGAGGCCCGAGGGCGGCACTCCTGAGACTCCGGGGCGTGTACAGCCCCACTCATTATTACGTGAGAGTGTCACGACCGGAGACCTCCACAGGCGCGAGCCTTGCTTCATATCGCCAGACGAGGGCCCTGCCTTGTGCCACCCTCGACCACCATTGGAGGCGTCTGGAAACCAGGACGACGCCAAGGGGCAGAGGGGACGCCAGCGGCGCACTCGGCAACCACGGGTCCTCTGGCGGGGGGAAGGCTCACCAGCGCCTCCCCGGCAGAGGGCCTACCTCCGGGGGGCGCCCTGCTCCGTGCGGCGCGGGGAGGGGCCTCGCTCCCGGCACCTCCCTGCAGCCCCCCGTGCGCTCGTCCTGGCGGAAGGGAGGCCGTCGAGCTGGGGCCTCCATCCGCCGCTGTGACCTGATCCTCCTGCGACCCATGGTTAGCGTAAGCTTGCTCTTGAGAGATTAATGGTACCCTGAGGCTGTTGTCGCCGGCGTGGTCGGTGAGGTTCCTGGGAGGCTCTTGGAAGGCCTCAGCTTCTTGCGCCTCCTCCTCCCAACCTAGCTCGAGGAACGAGCCAGGGTCGTCTTCCATCGGGTACTCCTGGTCCACCATGCGGGGCACGTAGGCCTCCGAGGCCGTCGCCTCAAAGACCTCGCCGAAGTGCCCCACGCTCCACGTTGCCCGGCCCAGCGCACCACCCTGAGGATGGTAGGGCAGCATTCCACCGGGGCTGTAGGTGGCGACGCTCGCGCCCGCGCTCATCGAAGGTGGGACGGGTGCGATTGGGCGTCCGGCGCTGCTGGTCGCGCCGGTGTCGATGAAGCCTCTAGGTGCGCCCGAGGGCGCGCGGGCGCGGCGAGGCCCGTCATGCGCTCCGGCCGCGGCCTGTGGCATAAGCAAGGAGCAGAAGGGCGGTGCCCCCGAGGCTGTGACATCCAGGAGCTTGGCGACGCACTCCAGCAGCGCATCCCGACCGCTTTCCATCAGACGGCATCGCAGCAGCTCCCGGGCCACCGTGAGCGCGGCCCTCATGTTTGCTTGTTCCCGTTGGGTGTGCGGCGTCGTGGCCGCGCGTGGCTTGAGGCCCTTGCAGCTGCCCGCGCTTGTCGTGGAGTAAGGGCGAACGACGTGTGACCGCACCATCCGCGCCCCGCGACGTTTGGCGGTGCGCGTGCTGCCTGGGGCGCGGGGTTGAGGTCTTCTTGGGCAGACGGGGCCACCCGGGCTGGCCAAGCTGCCCAGCGGTCGGCATTGGTCCTTGGGTCGCCGGACATCGGAGCCGCGGAGTGTCGGCGGATCAACTGGTGGAAGGAAAGCTCCGGCGCACCCCTACCTGGCGCGCCAAATGTCGGATTTCGGGTTCCAGCAAAACCCTTGAGGTTCGAACACTAGGGTGCGCATGAAGATCTCCCCCTACCTAATCACGCCCTCAGCCTCACCGCGATCTCAAAGCCTAGCTCGACGAACCCGCAACACAAGGGACACGAGATTTATACTGGTTCGGGTCACTGTTGTGGTGTAATACCCTACTCCAGTGTGGTGTGGTGGATTGCCTCTGGGGCTAAGGATGAACAGTACAAGGGGAAGAACAGCCTCCTGAGGAGAGTTGTTCTTGTGCTTGGTGAGCTTGTGTGGGTGAGGATGGATCTAGTCCAAGATGAGATCATCCCTATGGTGGGGGCTAGTCGTATTTATAGAGGCCCTGGTCCTCTCCCCAAATATTGAGCGGGAAGGGAGCCAACAACGGCCAAATTTGAAGGGAGACAACTAGTACAAGCTATCCTGACTAAAGGTGGTCTTTGCCTGCCAAAGGTTCTGGTTGTGACGCCGTCTTGGGCTCCACGGTCACCTTCGTCCTGTCGTCCTGCTAGTCTTGGTCTCATTGCCTGATGCCTCGGGACTCCTCGCCCGCGCTTGCCCCTTTAGCACCAAAGAGGAAACGAGGACACTGCACGCACTGGCGCCCGCCGGGCTCCAGTCGTCATGGCTTGCATCACTGGAACCTCGCGAGGTGTCCGTTGCCTTGATCTCTCCGCCCCTCGCGAGCCAGCCTGGTGAGGCCGCTCCTGAAGAGGTCTTGTGTCATCCGCCTCGCGAGGCTTGGCCCCTTGCGAGGGTCTTGAGTGTTTGTTGGTGAAGATGGGCCGTACGGGGCCGCTGGCGGAGCCACGCCGTGGGCCGCAGGCAGGCAAGTTTGGGGACCCCCGTTCCCAGGACGCCGACAGCTTTGGGTTCAATCTTGCGGTGTCCTTTCCTAGTGACAGCAGGGGCAGCAAGGCACGTATTGTATTGTTGCCATCGAGGATAAACAGATGGGGTTTATATCATATTGCTTGAGTTTATCCCTCTACATCATGTCATCTTGCCTAATGCGTTACTCTATTCTTATGAACTTAATACTCTAGATGCATGCTGGATAGCGGTCGATGTGTGGATTAATAGTAGTAGATGCATAATCGTTTCGGTCTACTTGCGATGGACGTGATGCCTATATACATTATCATGCCTAGATATTCTCATAACTATGCGCTTTTCTATCAATTGCTCGACAGTATTTTGTTCACCCACCGTAGAATTTGCTATCTTGAGAGAAGCCACTAGTGAAACCTATGGCCCCCGGGTCTATCTTCCATCATATTAATCTCCCATCAACGTGCTATTTCTGTCGCCGTTTATTTTGCAATCTTTACTTTTAAATCTATACAACAAAAATACCAAAAATATTTATCTTATTATCTTTATCAGATCTCACTTTGGCAAGTGGCCGTGAAGGGATTGACAACCCCTTTATCGCGTTGGTTGCAAGGTTCTTGATTTTTCGTGCAGGTACGAGGGACTTGCGTGTAGTCTCCTACTGGATTGATACCTTGGTTCTCAAAAACTGAGGGAAATACTTACGCTACTTTGATGCATCACCCTTTCCTCTTCAAGGGAATACCAACACATGCTCAAGAGGTAGCAAGAAGGATTTCTGGAGCCGTTGCCTGGGAGATCTACGCACAAGTCAAGACATACCAAGTACCCATCACAAACTCTTCTCCCTCGCATTACATTATTTGCCATTTGCCTCTCGTTTTCCTCTCCCCCATTTCACCTTTGCCGTTTTATTCACCCTCTTTTTCCGCCCATCTCTTTTCGTTTGCTTCTTGTGTGCCTGTTTGCCCTGATGGCCTTACCTAAAAATGTTGATCCTCACCTTAGAAGGTTGGAAGAAATTGAAAACAACGTTAGAAGATTTATGACTTTGCAATTTGAGCATAATAATTTCTTTAGAAACGAGCTTAAAGAACAAAAAAGTTTTATGGAGTACATGAATAAAGAGCTTGATGATATGTCTAAGGAGTTTTATGGTTTGAAATCTCAATTTCCTCATCTTGAAAATTTAATAACCCAAATTTCGGATAAGCAGGCCACCTTAGTTAATAAGATGGCCGCCAAACCGGAAGAGCTAGAAGATAATAATGATGAATATCTAAAGTGATTGATGTGTCTCCTATTAAATCTTTGTTTTCCAATATGAATCTTGATAAAGATGGGACTGGAGATGAGTCAACTTTAGTTAAAAGGCGTCCCAATGATTCGGAGTTTTCAGATCTTGATGCAAAAATTGGTAAAAGTGGGATTGAAGAGGTCAAAACTTTAGATAGCAATGAACCCACTATTTGTTGGGGAACGTAATAATTTCAAAAAAAATCCTACGCACACGCAAGATCATGGTGATGCATAGCAACGAGAGGGGAGAGTGTCGTCCACGTACCCTCGTACACCGTAAGCGGAAGCGTTATGACGACGCGGTTGATGTAGTCGTACGTCTTTACGATCGACCAATCCTAGTACCGAACGTACAGCACCTCCGCGATCTGCACACGTTCAGCTCAGTGACGTCCCACGAACTCACGATCCAGTAGAGATTCGAGGGAGAGTTCCGTCAGCACGATGGCGTGATGATGGTGTTGATGAAGCTACCGACGCAGGGCTTCACCTAAGCACAACTACGATATGACCGAGGTGGATTATGGTGGAGGGGGGCACCGCACACGGCTAAATGATCAATGATCAACTTGTGTGTCTATGGGGTGCCCCCTCCCCCGTATATAAAGGAGTGGAGGAGGGGGAGGGGGCCGGCCTCCTAGGCGCGCCCCAAGGGGAATCCTACTCCCACCGGGAGTAGGATTCCACCCCTTCCAAGAGTAGGAGTAGGAGGGAAGGAAGGAGGAGAGAGGGGGAAGGAAAAAGGGGGGCGCCGCCCCCTTCCTTGTCCAATTTGGACTAGAGGGGGAGGAGGCACGCGGCCTGCCCTGGCCGCCTCTTTCTCTCTCCACCAAGGCCCATGAGGCCCATTACACTCCCCAGGGGTTCTGGTAACTCCCCGGTACTCCGGTATTCGCCCGAACTCATCCGGAACCCTTCAGAAGTCCAAACATAGTCATCAATATATCGATCTTTATGTCTCGGCCATTTCGAGACTCCTCGTCATGTCCGTGATCATATCTGGGACCCCGAACTACCTTCGGTACATCAAAACACATAAATGCATATTACCGATCGTCACCGAACGTTAAGCGTGCGGACCCTACGGGTTCGAGAACTATGTAGACATGACCGAGACACGTTTTTGGTCAATAACCAATAGCGGAACCTGGATGCTCATATTGGTTCCTTCATATTCTACGAAGATCTTTATCGGTCAAACCGCATAACAACATACGTTGTTCCCTTTGTCATCGGTATGTTACTTGCCCGAGATTCGATCGTCGGTATCTCAATACCTAGTTCAATCTCGTTACCGGCTAGTCTCTTTACTCATTCCATAATGCATCATACCGCAACTAACTCATTTGTTACATTGCTTGCAAGGCTTATAGTGATGTGCATTACCGAGAGGGCCCAGAGATACCTCTCCGACAATCGGAGTGACAAATCCTAATCTCGATCTATGCCAACTCAACAAGTACCATCGGAGACACCTGTAGAGCACCTTTATAATCACCCAGTTACTTTGTGACGTTTGGTAGCACACAAAGTGTTCCTCCGGTATTCGGGAGTTGCATAATCTCATAGTCATAGGAACATGTATAAGTCATGAAGAAAGCAAATAGCAATATACTAAATGATAAAATGCTAAGCTAACGGAATGGGTCAAGTCAATCACATCATTCACTAATGATGTGACCCCGTTAATCAAATGACAACTCATATCTATGGCTAGGAAACTTAACCATCTTTGATTCAACAAGCTAGTCAAGTAGAGGCATACTAGTGACACTTTGTTTGTCTATGTATTCGCACATGTACTAAGTTTCCGGTTAATACAATTCTAGCATGAATAATAAACATTTATCATGATATAAGGAAATATAAATAACAACTTTATTATTGCCTCTAGGGCATATTTCCTTCACTATTTTGGATTTCAAGGAATTTAATTATGATAATTGTTCTTTAATATGTTGTATTTCCTTGTTGCAATCCGTGTTAAATTCTCCTCATGCTTACAGTCAAAATAAAGCTTTTACCAAACATATCGTTGATGCGTTAATGCAACCTTATGAAGAGAAGCTTGAATTAGAAGTTTCTATCCCTAGAAAACTTTATGATGAGTGGGAACCTACTATTAAAATTAAAATTAAAGATCATGAATGCTATGCTTTTTGTGATTTGGGTGCTAGTGATTCCACGATTCCAAAAACTTTGTGTGATGTGTTAGGTTTCCGTGAATTTGATGATTGTTCTTTAAATTTGCATCTTGCGGATTCCACCATTAAGAAACCTATGGGAAGGATTAATGATGTTCTTATTGTTGCAAATAGGAATTACGTGCCCGTAGATTTTATTGTTCTTTATATAGATTGCAATCCTACATGTCCTATTATTCTTGGTAGACCATTCCTTAGAACGATTGGTACAATTATTGATATGAAAGAAGGAAATATTAGATTCCAATTTCAATTAAGGAAAGGCATGGAAGACTTTCGTAGGAAAAAAATTAAATTACCTTATGAATCTATTATGAGAGCCACTTATGGATTGCATACCAAAGATGATAATACCTAGATCTATTCTTGCTTTTATGCCTAGCTAGGGGCGTTAAACGATAACGCTTGTTGGGAGGCAACCCAATTTTCTTTTTGTTTCTTGTTTTTTGTTTCTGTTTAGTAATAAATAATTCATCTAGCCTCTGTTTAGATGTGTTTTTATGTATTAATTAGTGTTTGTGCCAAGTAGAACCAATAGGATCTTCTTGGGTGATAATTGTTTGATCTTGCTGAAAAAGACAGAAACTTTGCGCTCACGGTAATAATTGTTAAAATTCACCAGAACGGTATAAATTGCCAATTCTTTTTGCACTAGATCAATATACAAATTATCCAGGTTTTCCTAATTTTTCAGAATTTTTGGAGTTCTATAAGTATCCGAACAAATCTGATTTCTACGGACTGTTCTGTTTTTGACAGATTCTGTTTTTCGTGCGTTGTTTGCTTATTTTGATGAATCTATGGCTAATATCGGGCGGTATGAACCACAGAGAAGTTGGAATAAAGTAGGTTTAACACCAATATAAATAAATAATGAGTTCATTACAGTACCTTAAAGTGGTGATTTGTTTTCTTATACTAACGGAGCTCATGAGATTTTCTATTGAGTTTTGTGTTGTGAAGTTTTCAAGTTTTGGGTAAAGATTTGATGGAGTTTGGAACAAGGAGTGGCAAGAGCCTAATCTTGGGGATGCCCAAGGCACCCCGAGGTAAAATTCAAGGACAACCAAAAGCCTAAGCTTGGGGATGCCCCGGAAGGCATCCCCTGTTTCGTCTTCGTCCATCGGTAACTTTACTTGAGGCTATATTTTTATTCACCACATGATATGTGTTTTGCTTGGAGCGTCTTGTATGATTTGAGTCTTTGCTTTTTAGTTTACCAAAATCATCCTTGCTGTACACACCTTTTGGAGAGACACACATGAATCGGAATTTATTAGAATACTCTATGTGCTTCACTTATATCTTTTGAGCTAGATAATTTCGCTCTAGTGCTTCACTTATATCTTTTAGAGCACGGTGGTGGTTTTATTTTATAGAAATTATTGATCTCTCATGCTTCACTTATATTATTTATAGAGTCCTTTAGAACAACATGGTAGTTTGCTTTGGCTATAAAATTAGTCATAATATGACAGGCATCCAAGATGGGTATAATAAAAACTTTCATAAAAAGTGCATTGAATACTACGAGAAATTTGATACTTGATGATTGTTTTGAGATATGAAAATGGTAAATACTCGTGCTAGTTGACTAGTTGTGAATCTGATAAATACTTGTGTTGAAGTTTGCAAGTCCCGTAGCATGCACGTATGGTAACCGTTGTGTGACAAATTTGAAACATGAGGTGTTCTTTGATTGTCATCCTTATGAGTGGCGGTCGGGGACGAGCGATGGTATTTTCCTACCAATCTATCCCCCTAGGAGCATGCGCGTAATGCTTGGGTTTTGATGACTTGTAGATTTTTGCAATAAGTATGTGAGTTCTTTATGACAAATGTTCAGTCCATGGATTATACGCACTCTCACCTTTCCATCATTGCTAGCCTCTTCGGTACCGTGCATTGCCCTTTCTCACCTTGAGAGTTGGTGCAAAATTCGCCGGTGCATCCAAACCCCGTGATACGATACGCTCTATCACACATAAACCTCCTTATATCTTCCTCAAAACAGCCACCATACCTACCTATTATGGCATTTCCATAACCATTCCGAGATATATTGCCATGCAACTTTCCACCATTTCATTTATTATTGTCGGATGTGGGGTTCCGGCAAACCCTTAAGGTTCGAACACTGGGGTGCACGCGAAGTCTCTCCCTCCTACCGATCTACGCTCTAGCTCGCTAAGATCTCGCGGACGAACTCGACGGACTCGCAACATAGAAAGACACGAGGTTTATACTGGTTCGGGCCACCGTTGTGGTGTAATACCCTACTCCAGTGTGGTGGTGGTGGATTGCCTCTTGGGCTGATGATGAACAGTACAAGGGAAGAACAACCTCCTGAGGTTGAGGTGTTCTTGTGCTTGTGTAGTTGAGGATGATCTGAACTAGTTCGGGGTCCGTCCCCTCCTACTTTGGTGGCTAGTCCTACTTATAGAGGCCCTGGTCCTCTTCCCAAATATCGAGCGGGAAGGGAGCCAACAACGGCGGGCAAATTTGAAGGGGACAGCTAGTACAAGCTATCCTGACAAAAGTGGTCTTCGCCTGCGAAAAGCTGTGGGGTGACGCCGTCTTGGGCTCCACGATGACCTCCGCCTTGCCGTCGTCCTGGTCTTGGTCTCGTTGCACCAATGTGGCAACCTTTGCCTGATGCCTTGGTACTCTTCGCTTGCGCTGGCCTCCTTAGCACCAAAGAGGAAATAAGGACGCTGCGCGCACCGGCGCCCGCCTGGCGCCCGCCTGGTACTGTTCGTCATGGCTCATGTCACGAGAGCCTCGTGAGGTTCGCCTTGCCTTGATATCTCCGCTCCTCGTGAGCCTGCCTGGCTAGGCCACTCCAGAGGAGGTCTTGCGTCGTCCGCCTCGCGAGGCTTGGACCCTCGCGAGGGTCTTGAGTGCCTTGTTGACGAAGATGGGTCGTACGGCCTGCTGCTTGGCCACACTGTGGGCCGCAGGCAGGCAAGTCTGGGGACCCCCGTTCCCAGAACGCTGACAGTAGCCCCCGGGCCCAAGGTGCGCTCAGCTTGGCTTCGCGGCGAAGCCAAGGGTCAAGTTCGGAGCACCGCGGGCCCCAAAAGCCTGTGGCCTCGGTCGACGCGTGGCGGTTGATTGGACGTGGGCGTCTCCGCTTCCCCACGTTGCCTTCGAATCCGCCTGGCTATGCGGCCCCTTTGGCCTACACAGTTATTCCTCCGCCTCCTGCACCTTGCTTCCCCAATTCCCCTGCTTCCTTGTGGCTCTGCTTCTCTTTTCCAATCTGACTTGTGCTCCGCCTGCTCCACCGCCATGGCACCGAAACAAGCTCAGAAGGGGAAAAGACCTCTGTCTCGGCCAGCTGCGCCTCCGTCCTTTGTGCCAGCGCTCGGCCGGTCTCGGGTGCTCAACGACGAGGCCATGGACAAGGTGCGCCCGATGCTTGCTTCCAGCTTCAATGAGTGGGGGGAGACGGTGGCCTGGCCCGCGTCTCGTACTCGCACGGCTCAGACGGCCACTAAGGTCCCAATCTTCATAGATGCCCTCTGGGCGGGCCTGATTCCTCCCTTCTCCACCTTCTTCAATGCGGTGCTTGAGCATTATTAGATCCACATGCTGCATCTCGACCCTCAGTCTGTGACTCTTCTTGCTGTCTTCGCCTTCGTGTGCGAAGCCATGGTGGGCATCGCTCCTTCGGTGGCCCTCCTCCGTCACTTCTTCGCATTGCATCTGGCCGACCCTCAACAATGATCGGGGTGCATGAGCTTCCAGGCCATGGCTGCGACGGCGGGCGAGGGGATCGACTTCGAGCTTCCTCCATCCACGAACGATTCCGGATACGATGGGTGTTCGTCGATGCCGGTGTGCTCAGTCCTCTGCTTCAGGCTCCGTCGAGGCCAGCTGTTCCTAACTCCGGCTGGAGCCATCAGCGGCTCGCGAGCCCCGGCCTTGCCCACGTCTGGCTCAGGTTGAGGTTGCTGAAAGATCGCGGCGTAACTGCACTGATGGTGGTGAAGGAATTCGTTCAACGCCGGGTCGCTCCGCTTCAGCGCCATTCTCGCCCAATGTGGACCTTGCTCAGCAGCCAGGACCGCATAAGGTTTCAGGAGTCCGGGCTCCTCCTTGGGACGCGGTGAACAGTGCTCAAGGTCCTGACGGGTGTCTTTCTGCTGGCCGAACTGCCTGGGAAGAACTGTTTGTTGTACCGCTGCAAGAACAAGGATGAATTTGTAAAGAACATGCCTCTCTTCGACGAATGGGGGCCGCGGCCGGACGGCCCGGAGGGGCCTCGTGAGAACCCTATCGTTGTGGTTCCCTTCCTTGCCCCTGATGCTGAGCTCGCCCCAAGTGACGGTGTAGGTGGGCGAGCTCCGGCGGAGGCCGGTGACTCGAGTGCTGAGGAGCACGTGCTGAGTGGTGATCCTGGGGCATCGTCCTCAGGAGCCTGCCACTCCCCTCCTGAGGCGTCAGTTGCTGAGGAGACGCTGCATGCAACTCCCGAGGCCAAGGCTCCAGGAGCTTCGGGAGGTCGTGGTGAAACGGTGCCTGGCTGTTTGCCGCGACCGGGCACCCCTGAAGATATTCTTCCGAGCTCTCCATCGGCCCCGCTGCGCACCGGACGTCACGTCCAGCGTTTCGGTCGTCTTTGTGTGGACTTCGAGGAGCTCCGCAAGAGGAAAGGATCTCCCACCGGCAGCAACATCTTTGGACCGTTGAAGCGGAGGAAGTACATCGCCGTTGACGTGTAAGTATCGTACCGTTGTGACTCCTTGTGTACTGTTTTTCATCTCCTGACGTCAGTTCTTCAGGGCTCCTTCCGTCGAGGCGGCCGCGCCTCCTGAGAAACGGCCTCCTTCTTCCTTAACTCTTCCACCGACCACGAGCGCTCCGCGTCCGCTGGTTGCGCCCAGAACAGGGCTGGTCAAAGGGGCACTCCTGCCTTCCTGGCGCGCTGAACCTGCAGCCTCATCGCCCCTCCCCCTTGGTCTGGCGTGGGGCCTGGCAGGCGTGCCCAAGGCTCCCCCGCTGGTCTTTGACGGCAACTGGTTGGCTTCGATCCTCGGCTCCTCTTCAAGCAGCGAGCCCCAGCCGGCTTGGGCTTCTCGCGGGGACGGGCTGGTGTCGGGTGAGGCGCCAGCCCCTAGCCCCCTGCCGAGGGGTGGCACGCCGCTTGGCGCCCCGCCCGCAGCTCCCGAGGTGGAGGACGAAGAGGGCCGTGCGTTCGAGCTTGAGCGTGGGCGGAGCGTGATTCGCCATGAGCTCTTCCAGGAGGCGATGAACGCGATGAGCCGACTTGGTGAAGAGCTCGCGAGCGTCGATTCACGTCTTGAGGCTGAAGGTCTCCTGTTGGCGGAGGAGCGGCGCAAGCTGAAGGTGGCCATCAACCTCGGCCACTAACAGCGTGACCTTGAGAACGCGAAGGCCGAGGCATCTCTCAAGGTCTCCCACGAAGCCCGCTCTCGAGCCTTGGAAGAGGCTCGCGAGGCTGAACCCCGTCGCGAGGCTGCAGAGAAATGCGCGTGGGAGCTCCAGGCCTGGAGTGCGTCTCTTGAGCAGCAGGTGGAGCCATGCAGGGCTGCTCTTGTGTCGTTGAGGGGGACGCCCGCAAAGGAAGAGGAGGTTCAGAAGCGTGAGGAGGTGCTGGCCTTGGAGGCCATGGAGCGTACCCGCGAGCTCGAGCAACTGGAGATGAGGGAGCGTCAAGTTGCCCAAGCGGAAGACGCCGTCGGGGCTCGCGAGGCTGGAGTTGAGGAGGAGATGAACCGCCGGGTGGCCAAGGTTCACACGGACCTGGAGGGCTGGTACGATCTGAAGCTGAAGTTCGCGGGCGTGGAAGATGAGGGCAGGGCCGCTGCCCTCAGGCCCAGGTTGGACGACGCTGAGAGGCGCGCGGAAGCCACGGCCGCCTCCCTGGTCACGGCGCAGTCGGACTTGGCCTCCGCCCGCGCCGAGCTGCATTCCCTCTGGAGGCGGGTTGATGACGCAGAAGCTGTCGTGAGGCAGAACACGGAGGAGGTGCTCCAACGTCGAACGCTGGAGCGCGAGCATGCCCCTATGCTTCAGGATCTCCGGAACAGGGCCAATATCACACTGGGCCACATCTGCGACGTGGAGGCGCCGACCCCTCACTCAAATGACTATGCCAGCTACCTGACCTTCTTCACCGAGGTGGTGACGTGCCTGGAAGCTCGATCTGCCAGAGCTCGCCAGCTTTTGGAGGAAAGGGGGCATGGCTTGCTCGAGCGTGCTTTCTCACGTGTCTTTAGCCACCTCCTGAATGCCGACCCCAACTTTGACTTTGACGCCGCCATTGCCCCCGTACCCACGGCTGTCCGGGGCGACCTAGCGCGCTGGGTTGAGGACAATGTGGACGCATTGGTCAGGGCCTTCGCTTCGGAGGATGATGCGATGGTGGTCGTCGCAGACGAAGGCGACATGGTCGACGATGGCGACGGGGGCGTCGCCGATGGCGGCGATGATGCCGATGAAGACGACGACGACGCGAGTGACGCGTCCGCGGGCGACGCAGCGAGCGACATTTCGGGCTAATCCCTTGTTCTCCTGTCATTTCTTCCTGCGCAAAAACTTGGGCGTGGCCCTTGGAAAATTGTAAGAGCGTTTTGAGAGGGGAGCCCCTCATGCAAGCAAATTGCAGCTTTTACTTCCCATGCGATGTGAGCTTGTGTCCTTGTGAACTTGTGAATCCGGATGCGAGTTTTCTGCCTTGGTTTACCTTAGTTAGCGCCAGCTTTGGGCTGGGCTGCGATGTGTCGAGTTCCTGAGAACCTTGCGGAGCTCGTCGCCCCGTCGGAAGGGGCCCCACGAGAGGTGAGCACCAGTTGCAGTGTTAGTGCACGCTTGGCGTGCGCGTGCTTCGCGCAGTCCCACTCGTGAGGATCTCGTGAGGGAAAGGCGACGGACATGAGTCCCAGACAAAACGAGATCCAGAAGGCAAGGAATTGCTCAAACGAGAAAAGGCTCCCCCACGCGCATCAATAAAACTCTGCTTCAACTCAAATCCAAATCCAGAAGGCAAAGCTACAGAAAGAGAGAGATCCAAAGCAAAAGGCCGCGTCCGACACCTAGTCTAGTCTTCTGGTCTTCAAGTCTTCTCACTAGCGCGGAGCTAAGTGCTGCCACTAGGCGTGGGAGGGAGCCCCAGGGCCTGAGGCCGGCACCCCTGAGACTCCGGGGCGTGTACAACCCCAACTCATTATTACGTGAGAGTGTCACGGGCGGCGAGCTTCACAGGCACTCGACCTTCTTCACAGGTACCGACCTTGCTTCATATCGCCAGACGAGGGCCCCGCCTTGCGCCACCCTCGACCTCCTCTGAGCCGACCGGTCACCATGATGACACAGAGGAGGGAAAGAGGACGCCAGCGGTTCCCTCGGCGACCACAGGTCCTCTGCCGGGGGAAGGGTTGTCGAGGCCTCCCCGGCAGAGGGCCTACCTCCGGGTGTCGTCAGGCGTCGCGCACCGCGGGGAGGGGCCTTGCTCCTGGCTCCCTCTCGGTGGCCCCCAGCGTGTCTCCCTTGTTGGAACGGGTGCCGCCGTGCCTGGGTCATCGATCGACGCTGCAACCTGGTTCATTTGTAGTCCATGGTTAACATAAGCCTGTTCCTGAGAGACTAGCGGTACCCTGTAGTTGCCGCTGCTGGCGCGATCGTTGTGGTTCTTCGTTGGTTCTTGGAAGGCTTCGGCTCCTAGCGCCCCCTCTCCCCAATCTTCTCCAATGAATGAGCCGAGGTCGTCCTCTGGTGCGTACCCTTGGTCCATCATGCGGGGCACGTAGGCTTCCGGGGCCATCACCCCGAACACCTCGCCATGGTGCCCCATGCTCCATGTTGCTCTGCCCATGATGGCGTCCTGGGGATGACAATACGGCATCCGGCCGGGACCATGGGGGGCGACGCTTGCGCTCGTGCTTTTCGAGGGCGGCATGGGGGAATTGGAGCCCCCTACGCCGCCGGCCGTGCTGATGTTGATGAAGGCCCCGGGCATAGTTGATGGCGTGCGGATGTGGTGAGGTTCGCCGCGCGGCCCTGCAGTGGCCTGGGGAGGAAGTCGATAGCAGAAGGGTGGTGCTCCCGACGCCGCTGCGTCCAGCAGCTCAGCAACACGCTCAAGCAGCGTGTCCCGGCCGCTCTCCATCAACCTGCATCGCAGCAGCTCCCTTGCCACCGTGAGTGCCGCCCGCATGTTTGCTTGCTCCCGCCGTGAGTGCGGCGCCGTTGCTGCGGCATGACTCGCCGCTCTTGCCGCGACTCGTACTTGCCGCGGGGTGAGGGTGGATGACGCCTGTCCGCACTGTCCGCGCCCGGCGGAGCTTGGTGGCGCCTATGCCGCTCGGAGTGCGGGGTCGAGACCTTCATGGGCAGGCGGCGCTGTCCGGGCCGGCCAGGCTGCCCAGCGGTCGGAGCCGGCCCTTGGGTCGCCAGACATCGTGGCCGGTGAGCGTCGGAGAGCTGACTAGCGGAGAAGAAGCTCCGGCGCACCCCTACCTGGCGCGCCAAATGTCGGATGTGGGGTTCCGACAAACCCTTAAGGTTCGAACACTGGGGTGCGTGCGAAGTCTCTCCCTCCTACCGATCTACGCTCTAGCTCGCTAAGATCTCGCGGACGAACTCGACGAACTCGCAACACAAAAAGACACGAGGTTTATACTGGTTCGGGCCACCGTTGTGGTGTAATACCCTACTCCAGTGTGGTGGTGGTGGATTGCCTCTTGGGCTGATGATGAACAGTACAAGGGAAGAACAACCTCCTGAGGTTGAGGTGTTCTTGTGCTTGTGTAGTTGAGGATGATCTGAACTAGTTCGGGGTCCGTCCCCTCCTACTGTGGTGGCTAGTCCTACTCATAGAGGCCTTGGTCCTCTTCCCAAATATCGAGCGGGAAGGGAGCCAACAACGGCGGGCAAATTTGAAGGGGGACAGCTAGTACAAGCTATCCTGACAAAAGCGGTCTTCGCCTGCGAAAAGCTATGGGGTGACGCCGTCTTGGGCTCCACGATGACCTCCGCCTTGCCGTCCTCCTGGTCTTGGTTTCGTTGCACCAATGTGGCAACCTTTGCCTAATGCCTCGGTACTCTTCGCCTGCGCTGGCCTCCTTAGCACCAAAGAGGAAATAAGGACGCTGCACGCACCGGCGCCCGCCTGGCACCCGCCTGGTACCGTTCGTCATGGCTCACGTCACGAGAGCCTCATGAGGTTCGCCTTGCCTTGATATCTCCGCTCCTCATGAGCCTGCCTGGCTAGGCCACTCCAGAGGAGGTCTTGCGTCGTCTGCCTCGCGAGGCTTGGACCCTCGCGAGGGTCTTGGGTGCCTTGTTGACGAAGATGGGCCGTACGGCCTGCTGCTTGGCCACGCTGTGGGCCGTGGGCAGGCAAGTCTGGGGACCCCCATTTCCAGAACGCCGACAATTATGACACGCTTCATCATTGTCATATTGCTTTGCGTGATCATGTAGTTGACATCGTATTTGTGGCAAAGCCACCATGCATAATGTTTCATACATGTCACTCTTGATTCATTGCCCATCCCGGTACACCGCCGGAGGCACTCATATAGAGTCATATTTTGTTCTAGTGTCGAGTTGTAAATAAATAGAAGTGTGATGATCATCATTAAGAGAGCATTGTCCCAAAAAAAGGGGAGAAAGGCCCACAAAAAAAGAGAAAAGAAATAAAAGGGACAATGCTACTATCCTTTTTCCACACTTGTGCTTCAAAGTAGCACCATGATCTTTATGATAGAGAGTCTCTTATTTTGTCACTTTCATATACTAGTGGGAATTTTTCATTATAGAACTTTGCTTCTATATTCAAACAATGGGCTTCCTCAAATGCCCTAGGTCTTCGTGAGCAAGCAAGTTGGATGCACACCCACTTAGTTTCTTTTGTTGAGCTTTCATACATTTATAGCTCTAGTGCATCCGTTGCATGACAATCTCTACTCCTTGCATTGACATCAATTGATGGTCATCTCCCTAGCCGTTGATTAGCCGCGTCAATGTGAGACTTTCTCCTTTTTTGTATTCTCCACACAACCCCCATCATTATACTCTATTCCACCCATAGTGCTATGTCCATGGCTCATGCTCATGTATTGCGTGAAAGTTGAAAAAAGTTTGAGATTACTAAAGTATGAAAACAATTGCTTGGCTTGTCGTCGGGCTTGTGCATGATGAGAGCATTTTTGTGTGACGAAAATGAAGTATAGCAAAACTATATGATTTTGTAGGGATAAGCTTTCTTTGGCCATGTTATTTTGAGAAGACATAATTGCTTAGTTAGTATGGTTGAAGTATTATTATTTTTATGTCAATATTAAACTTTTATCTTGAATCTTTCGGATCTGAACATTCATGCCCAATAAAGAGAATTACTTAGAAAATTATGTTAGGTAGCATTCCACATCAAAAATTCTGTTTTTATCATTTACCTACTCGAGGACGAGTAGGAATTAAGCTTGGGGATGCTTGATACGTCTCCAATGTATATATAATTTTTTATTGTTCCATGCTATTATATTATCTGTTTTGGATGTTTAATGGGCTTTATTACTTTTATATTATTTTTGGGACTAACCTATTAACCGAAGGCCCAGTGCAAATTGCTGTTTTTTTTGCCTATTTCAGTGTTTCCCAGAAAAGGAATATCAAATGGAATCCAAACGGAATGAAACCTTCGCGAGGATCGTTTTTGGAAAAAACGCAATCTAGGAGACTTGGAGTGGACATCAAGGAAGCAACGAGGCGGCCAAGAGGTAGGGAGGCGCGCCCAGGGGGTAGGCGTGCCCCACCCTCGTGGGCCCCTCGTGGCTCCACCGGCCTACTTCTTTCGCCTATATATACTCATATACATCCGAGGGCACCACGAAACCCTATTTCCACCGCTGCAACCTTATGTACCCGTGAGATCCCATCTTGGGGCCTTTTCCAGCGCTCCGCCGGAGGGGGAATCGTTCACGGAGGGCTTCTACATCAACACCATAGCCTCTCCGATGATGTGTGAGTAGTTTACCACAGACCTTCGGGTCCATAGTTGTTAGCTAGATGGCTTCTTCTCTCTCTTTGGATCTCAATACAAAGTTCTCCTCGATTCTCTTGGAGATCTATTCGATGTAATTCTTTTTGCGGTGTGTTTGTCGAGATCCGATGAGTTGTGGGTTTATGATCAAGATTATCTATGAACAATATTTGATTCTTCTCTCAATTCTTATATGCATGATTTGATATCTTTGCAAGTCTCTTCGAATTACCAGTTTGGTTTGGCCTACTAGATTGATCTTTCTTGCAATGGGAGAAGTGCTTAGCTTTGGGTTAAATATTGCGGTGTCCTTTCCCAGTGACAGCAGGGGCAGCAAGGCACGTATTGTATTGTTGCCATCGAGGATAAAAAGATGGGGTTTATATCATATTGCTTGAGTTTATCCCTCCACATCATGTCATCTTGCCTAATGCGTTACTCTGTTCCTATGAACTTAATACTCTAGATGCATGCTGGATAACGGTCGATGTGTGGAGTAATAGTAGTAGATGCAGAATCATTTCGGTCTACTTGTCACGGACGTGATGCCTATATACATGATCATGCCTAGATATTCTCATAACTATGCGCTTTTCTATCAATTGCTCGACAGTAATTTGTTCACCCACCGTAGAATTTGCTATCTTGAGAGAAGCCACTAGTGAAACCTATGGCCCCCGGGTCTATCCTCCATCATATTAATCTCCCGCCAACATGCTATCTCTGTCGCCATTTATTTTGCAATCTTTACTTTTCAATCTATACAACAAAAATACCAAAAATATTTATCTTATTATCTTTATCAGATCTCACTTTTGCAAGTGGCCGTGAAGGGATTGACAACCCCTTTATCGTGTTGGTTGCAAGGTTCTTGATTGTTTGTGCAGGTATGAGGGACTTGCGTGTAGTCTCCTACTGGATTGATACCTTGGTTCTCAAAAACTGAGGGAAATACTTACGCTACTTTGATACATCACCCTTTCCTCTTCAATGGAAAACCAACGCATGCTCCAGAGGTAGCAGCCATCTCTAATTTTCAAAATAAACTTCTCTTTTGTTTGTTTGTTTCGCTCGCGGAACGGTAACGGGTGGCTAATATTTTCCATGCTGGATGTGTTATTCTCACGATGAGTGTTTATTCACTTGTCATTGCACGAGAGTAAGGCAAAGGTTTTAGGGATGCCCAGTCCCGAAATGCAAAAATGAATTTACTTCATGTTGTCAAATAATAAATTCTTTGGAAAGTGTTGGTATGGAAGGCACCCGTGGATACGGTTAGCCATGGAAAGTGAAAGTATGGTGGAAAAAGGAATAAACTTTATTTTTTTGTTTGGGAACCGCCTATGGCATTTCTAGCATGGAAAGTGTTCGTAGCTCTGTCATTTTCGTTGGTTGGATGGATACACCTCCCAAAATGTTTTTATCTCTATTTTTTCATTTTGAGCTCTGGCACCTCTACAAATCCCTACTTCCCTCTGCGAAGGGCCCTTCTTTTACGTTATGCAATTTTTATTTTGAATTTCAATCTCCATCTTCTCTTATAAAAGCACCAACTAAGAGGCAATATGATCATGCTTAAGTATTGGGTGTAGCTAATATTCGAGTGTGTTTCATGAATGGATCAATGTTTGAGCATGATGGGCTAGGGATAACTTGTTTTAGCATTGATATTTTGAAAGACATGGTTGCTTGTTGATATGCTTTGAATCACATAAAAGTCCAAATGTTCATGCTATAAAGGAAAGAATATGATATAACTTGATAAACAGCACTTATACGTCTCCAACGTATCTACTTTTTCTCACGCTTTTCCTCTTGTTTCGGACTCTAATTTGCATGATTTGAATGAAACCTACCCCGGACTGACGTTGTTTTCAGCAGAACTACCATGGTGTTGTTTTTGTGCAGAAATGAAAGTTCTCGGAATGAACTGAAACTTTGCGAGGATTTTTATGGAATAAAAGAAGATTTTTGGAGCCAACAACCACCAGAGAGGGGCCCCTGGCTGGGCACAACCCACCAGGGCGCGCCCCCCTCTCCTGGCGCGCCCAGGTGGGTTGTACCCACCTGGTGGCCCCGCTGACGACTCCCCTGATACTATAAATTCACATTATTCCAGAAAAAAATCAGGGAGAAAGAATTATCGCGTTTCACGAGACAGAACCGTCGCCAAGCCCTGTTCTTCCTCGGGAGGGCAAATTTGGAGTCCGTTTGGGGCTCCGAAGAGGGGGATCTTCGTTCTTCGTCATCACCAACCTATCTCCATCGCCAATTCCATGATGCTCCCCACCGGGAGTGAGTAATTCCTTTGTAGGCTCGCTGGTTGGTGAGGAGTTGGATGAGATTCATCATGTAATCGAGTTAGTTTTGTTAGGGCTTGATCCCTAGTATCCACTATGTTCTTAGATTGATGTTTCTATGACTTTGCTATGCTTAATGCTTGTCACTTTGGGCCCGGGTGCCATGAACTCGGATCTGAACCGTTTATGAATTCATCATTATATCCATGATTTAGATCCGAACTTGCAAGTTATAGTCACCTACTACTTGTTATGATCCAGCAACCCCGGAGTGACAACAACTGGGCCCACTCTCGGTCATGACCGTAGTTTGAGGAGTTCATGTATTCACTATGTGTTAATGCTTTGTTCTGGTTCTCTATTAAAAGGATGCCTTAATATCCCTTAGTTTCCAATATGGACCCTGCTGCCACGGGAGGGTAGGACAAAAGATGTCATGCAAATTCTTTTAATAAAGCACGTATGACTATTTACGGAATACATGCCTACACTATATCGATGAACTGGAGCTAGTGCCGTATCGCCCTAGGTTATAACTGTCACATGATGAATATCATCCAACAAGTCACCGATCCAATGCCTACGAATTTATTTATATTGATCTTGCTGTGTTACTACTGCTATCATCACTGTTACACTTGCTACAAATTACTGCTATCACTGTTACTGTTACCGTTGTTGCTGTCACTATTATCAAAACTATCAAACTACTTTGCTACTGATCACTTTGCTGCAGATAATTAATCTCCAGGTGTGGTTGAACTGACAACTCAACTGCTAATACCTTCAAATATTCTTTGGCTCCCCTTGTGTCGAATCTATAAATTTGGGTTGAATACACTACCCTCGAAAATTGTTGCGATCCCCTATACTTGTGGGTTATCAAGACCTTTTTCTGGCACCGTTACCGGGGAGCATAGCAATATTTGTTGAGTCACTTGGGATTATTATCAGATTATCATTATGAAGAATCTGAAGGATCCAAAGACTAAGATATTTCCCTCAAAGACGAGGGGAGGTAAGGAACTCCCATCCAGTTCTGCTTTAGATTAACCTTCTGTTATGAGTAAACTTGCAACACCACCACATGCTATGAATTCTACTATGTCACCAGTTATTGATGATGCTACTTCTACTTTGAATGATGCTTATGATGATGCTAGTACCTTGCTTGATAATGATGATGTGCCACTTGGTGATTTTCTTGATGAACAAATTGCTAGAGTTATACAACATGATGTTGTTGAATCTGATGATGAGCTTGAAACTGAAACTCCTGAAACACCTGCTAGAACTAGCCTTCCTAGATATGAATTGGCTAAGGTACCGGAAGGTTATGTTATGAGTGAGGAAGCAACTAGAGATATTCTTGCTTGCAATGATAGAGATGATCTAGAGAAATTATTATGCAAGTATAAAGAAAAATCTCTGAATGCTAGAATGAAGTATGATCCTAAGTTTGCTACTTCACCTATCTTTATTGCTGATAAGGATTATGAATTCTCTGTCGACCCAGAGTTAATTACTTTGGTTGAATCTGATCCTTTCCATGGTTATGAAACTGAAACTGTTGTGTCACATCTTACTAAGTGGAATGACATAGCCACCCTTTTTACTCATGATGAGAAAACTCTGTATTACTTTATTCTCAAATTGTTTCCTTTCTCATTAAAGGGTGATGCTAAAGCTTGGTACAATACTCTTACTCCTGGTTGTGTGCGTAGTCCCCAGGATATGATTTATTACTCCTCTGAAAAATATTTTCCTGCTCATAAGAAACAAGCTGCCTTCCAGGAAATATTTAACTTTGTTCAAACTAAAGAAGAGAGACCCCCACAATCTTGGGGGAGGCTTTGCCAATAACTTAATGCTTTGCCTGATCATCCTCTTAAGAAAAATGAAATACTTGATATCTTTTATAATGGACTAACCGATGCTTCTAGGGACTTCCTAGATAGTTATGCTGGTTGTGTTTTGAGGGAACAAACTATTGCTCAAGCTGAAGAACTATTGAATAACATATTGAAAAACTATGATGATTAGACTATTCCTGAACCACCTCCTAAACCCACTCCGAAGAAGAGGGGTATATTATATCTCAGTCCTGAAGATATGCAAGAGGCAAATAAATCTATGAAGGAAAAAGGTATTAAAGCTGAGGATGTTAAAAATTTACCTCCTATTGAAGAAATACATGGGCTTAATACACCACCACTGCCTAAGGTGGTAGAGGTAAATTCTGTTATGAAGTGTAATGAAAATGACAATCCTCACAATATGCATCCTAATCAGTGCCATTATGAGTTTGAAAACTACATTAGAAAACAAGATCACTTCAATGCAAATGTTATGAAACAATTGAAATATAATTCTGATATGATTGCTCGCTTGAGTGACTTGTTATTTATAATCTCAAATGATTATAGAGGTGTTGGAAAATATGCTTCTGTGGTACAAACCCAGTTAGAACAAGTTGGTAAAACTCAAAGAGAATTGCTTGATGAAATGAATAACAATATGCATGACTTTGCTGTTAGAGTTGCAACTAGTGGAGGTAAAATGACACATGAACCACTTTATCCTGAGGGACACCCAAAAAGAATTGAACAAGACTCACAAAGAAACAACACTAGTGCACCTAGTCCTTCTAAAAAGAAAAAGAAGAAGAAAAATGATAGGACTTTGCATGCTTCTAGTGAACCTGAAAAACCTCCTGATAATGAAAATGAAACTTCTATCTCAGATGCTAAAACTCAATATGGTAATGAACATCCACCTAGTGATGATGAAAAAGATAATGCAGATGTTCACGAAGATGTTCAACCAAACAATGAAAAAGCACCAGATAATGATGTTGAGATAGAACCACCTATTGATCTTGATAACCCACAACCCAAAAATAAAAGATATGATAAAAGTGACTTTGTGGCTAGGAAACACGGTAAAGAAAGAGAACCATGGGTTCAAAAACCTATGCCTTTTCCACCCAAGTCAACTAAAAAGAAAGATGATGAAGAATTTGAATGCTTTGCCGAAATGCCGAGGCCAGTCTTTTTGTGTACTCGCTTGACTGATATCTTGAAAATGCCTCCTTATGCAAAGTATGTGGAAGAAATCATCACAAATAAGAGAAAAATACCGGAAGCTGAAATCTCCACTATGCTTGCTAATTATACTTTCAAATATGGAGTACCTATAAAACTTGGAGATCCGGGTATACCAACTATACCTTGCTCTATCAAAAAGAATTATGTGAAAACCTCTTTGTGTGATTTAGGAGCTAGTGTTAGTGTTATGCCTTTCTCTTTATATAAAAGACTTGACTTGAATAAACTCACACCTACTAAAATATCTTTGCAAATGGCTGACAAGTCAACTGCCATACCTATCGGTATTTGTGAGGATGTGCCCGTTGTTGTTGCTAATGTTACTATTTTGACTGACTTTGTTATACTTGAGATGCCCAAGGACGACAACATGTCGATTAGCCTTGGTAGACCCTTCTTGAATACTGCAGGGGCTTTTATTGATTGCAATAAAAGCAAGGTCACTTTTCATATTAATGGTAATGAGCATACGGTGCACTTTCCGAAGAAACAATTCCAAGTGAATGGTATTAATGTTATTAAAAAAATCTCTGACAATCACTATTGGAAGTTTTCAAATACCTCTACCTACTGTCAGAAAGAAATATGAAATGCTTATTGTTGGGGAGATGCATATCCCCATTGAGGTAACTTAGTGATTGTTGAAAGTTCTTCGGTTTCATGCTAATCGGAAGTGGTTGTTAATAAGACTTGATCAACCTTATTAATGAATCATTTTTGAACTGTATGAAGTTGATGAATTTAGTAAGCACTACCTTCTGTCCCTACCTTTTGTTTTCTATTTTTATTAGTTAAATAAAATAAAATGCCATGCTTTGTCTGTTTTCTGAATTTCCCGTGCAATAAAAAATGACCCAAAAATAAAAGTTCTCAGAATGTCCTGAAAATTTTATATGATTTTTTCCTGAATATTTAAGAATTTTTGGTGCAAATAATACCAGAGGGGGGTGCACCTGGTGGGCACAACCCACCAGGGCGCGCCAGCACCCCCTGGCGCGCCGTGGGGGTTGTGGTCCCCACGTGGGTCCCCTCACTTATCTCTTCATCCCACATTTTCATCTACCTCCAGAAAAAAATCACTCTTGCTCTCTCTCCTGTGTTCTTGAGCTCAAACCCGCGGATTTCGATCTCTTTGCTCGACGCTCCGTTTCCGAAACTGTTTCGGGGATTTGTTGCTTGGTATGTGACTCCACCACTTGTCCAATTAGTTTTTGTTTTAATGGTTTATACTTTGAATAAATAGCTACTCTTGGTGCTGCTGTAGATGTGCTTGCATGTTCAATTCTTAGCGGTCTAAGTAGTTTGAATGCTTGGTATGGCCTCTATGTATCCCCATGAGTAGCTGCTATTAGTTTTGCGAAGTTTTGTTGGTAAAATTTTGTGGACTAAAAATTCAGATTTTTGTTCATAGGAAAAATTGTACGCGGACAAGAATATCTTCAGGAAATTTGGCTCTAAGAAGAACTCCAAGGGTGTTATTGGGGAGTCTTCTGACAGTGATATCCGCCCTCAGAGGTTGGCGGAGGTACGACCGTGCGAATGGCCGCACACCCCGTTCCTGCAAGAGGCTGGAATTCTTGAGGAGTTCATGCAATTTGTTGCCAACGCCGGTCTCACCGACTTCATCACAGATGAGTGTGAACAACACCAAATCCTCACAAACATGATTGTTCAAAGTTTTACTTTCCTGCCTAGAAATAATCCTCCTGAAGTGAGTTTTGATTTATATGCTGAAAACCATTAGATACCACTTACTGAGTTTTGCAACATATGCATGATCCCGTATGATGGGAGCTTGGCTGAGCCGAGGCCGGCTTAGTTTGAGGATTTTTGTTGCACTTTGACAGTGGGTGATGAGAGGAGAGTGTCAGCCATCACTGCTGGTGGCTTATATTTTCCTGTTGTTCGTTACTTTGCATATTTCATCACCAAATGCTTGCTTGCTAGGGAGAAGGTGGATGCACTTAGTTCACCAGACCTTGCTGTTTTACGTCGTGCAATCGAGGGCGACAACACTTATAGCTTGGGAGCTATTGTGGCTCATCGCCTCCATCTTAATAAACTCAGGGTAAAATACATGGTGGGATTTTTGCTACTCGTTTGGCGGCTCACTTCGAGGTTGGGATACGCCCTCATGATTACCCTCTGACCAAGGTTTACCTAGACCAGGCAGCCATGTATCACCATCACTTTCTTGCACATGATCATCCTAACATTGCCATTCCTTATAACTTGGTTTATAGCGTTGATACTCGTGATGTTATCCCCTTGCCTGCACCTGCTTTGTTTGATTCTGTTGCTAGGGGCGGATACCGGATTATGCCTGCAGACATCCTCGCCTACTGGAACGCTCACGCTGCTGCAGAAGCTACACAGGTACCTCAGCAGTGGGATGTGTGGAGGCCGCTCCTCAGGATCCCTACTACCCTACAGGCTACCGATCGACTACCAAGTTAGGCCAAAAGCCTAAGCTTGGGGATGTACGTGTTTCTCACCGATATTATATTCATGTTGACATATCATTCTATCTGTCGGGGTTCACACTTTTTCATTGTACTATCTATGCTTAGATTAATTTTCTTGGTTTTTTCTTGTGTGTTTGAAAAGCTTCAGAAAAAACCAAAAAAATTAGTTGTAGTAATTTACTTTCTATGTATGTTTAGTAGTAGAACTAAAAACAAAACCCAAAAAGATTTCCTTGTTCTTCTTTTGCTTGTTGAGAGCTTTCCCGTGTAAATAGTTTTTCTTGTTTTTGCTTTTTATGTGCTTGTTCAAGAAAACCAAAAAATCCAAGAATATTTCAGTGTGTTTCTCTGAATTTCTTTTCTTTTTATTCGAGTCTTACCGAGGAGAAGACCACGATGAAAATGTTGAGTGGCTCTCATATGAATAATTGTTGAACTAATAAAGAGCCCATTTTACCTTGTCTTCTCCTGTTGAATAAAATGTTTGCAGATTCCAGCTTAGTCCATGGCACTCTTGCACTATTATTATTTTCATATCATTCGGTCGTGCAAGTGAAAGGCAATAATGACGATATTCGATGAGCTGGCCGTGGCAAAGAGAAACTGGTATGAACTCGACTTGTTCTTGTTGTGTAAATATGTTTAACCTTGTGCCCATGCTTCATCCCATTATGATTAAACATGTTTGCAATGAAAATTAGACATTATAGTTTCTCATGCCATGCATAAGTAGCTGGGAGTTGATAATGATTTATCTTGGATATCAACATAGCGTTAAAATGATTGTGATGTAGCATGGTGATATGGTATCCTCCTCTGAATGTTCGAGTGGCTTGACTTGGTACATCTTCATGCATGTAGTTGAATCAAAACCAACATAGCCTCTATAATATTTATGTTCATGGTGTTCATATCCTACTCATGCTAGTGTCCAATATTAGTTATGCATAATGCCTGGTTATGATCGCTGTTGCTCTCGAGCTGGCCGCTTCCCAATCTTAATTGCTTGCCTTCGCCTGTACTAAGTGGGAATGCTGCTTGTACATGAAAAACCTTGAACCCAAAGTTATTCTAGATGACTCCACCATAACTACCTATATACGGTATTACCCTGCCGTCCTAAGTAAATTTGCATGTGCCACCTCTAAAAACTTCTAAAAAATATCCTTTTTGTATGCCTGGATCGTTCATGGAACGACAGGAGGTGGTCGATATCTTCCGTGCTAAGCATGTTATCCTCAGGTCGAGTGTTTATTCACTCGCCATCGCACGAGGAAATGGGCGGCAATAGGGATGCCCAGTCCCAAACTGCAATAATGAAAAAGAGTTCATCTCTTGAATAATCAAACAAAAACTCCCAATGGAGTCAAAACCTTTACTTTCCGCTTGGGAACCGCCACTAGTGTGCTTAGCATGGAAGATGTTGATAACTGATGGTCGTGAAGTGAATGAGAAGGGTGCATGTCCCAAAATATCATTTATCTCTGTTTTAAAAATTGAGCTCTCGCACCTCTACAAATCACTGCTTCCCTCTGTGAAGGGACTGTCTATTTACTTTTATGTTGTGTCACCACCTTCTAAAAACAAGCGCCAGAAACTGAGTAGAGCACAGCTGTCATGATTTATGCATTGTGTGTAGCTAATGTTGGGTGCATCATGACTGGATCTTTTCTAAAATGAATTACAATGTTTAGTCGCTGCTTGAACTTTGGAGGTGCTCTGCATTTATGTTTTGCGGTCTCAGAAAGGGCTAGCGAGATACCACTATTGTCATATTATATCATGATTGTTTTGACAACGTGTTGCTATTTCAGATATTTTATTATTGCTCGCTAGCTGATTATGTCATTGATATGAGTTAATATAATCTTTAAATGTTATTGTTGACATGGTTAGTTATAATGTTGGCTGAAAACTTGGGTGTTGTTTAAGCTTATTTATGCAAACAAGAGAAAAAGAGTTCGTAAAAGTTTTTCTTTCTCACTTTTAGTTTATCAACTG
Source organism: Triticum aestivum (assembly GCF_018294505.1). NCBI lineage: Eukaryota > Viridiplantae > Streptophyta > Magnoliopsida > Poales > Poaceae > Triticum > Triticum aestivum. The sequence continues at coordinate 340,419,613 of NC_057808.1, read as the reverse complement.
AATTTCTTGAGGACAAGCAAAGGTTTAAGCTTGGGGGAGTTGATACGTCTCCAACGTATCTACTTTTTCTCACGCTTTTCCTCTTGTTTTGGACTCTAATTTGCATGATTTGAATGAAACTAACCCCGGACTGACGCTGTTTTTAGCAGAACTACTGTGGTGTTGTTTTTGTGCCGAAATAAAAGTTCTCAGAATGAAGTGAAACTTTGCGAGGATTTTTTATGGAATAAAAGAAGATTTTTGGAGCCAACAACCACCAGAGAGGGGCCCCTGGCCGGGCACAACCCACCAGGGCGCGCCCCCTCTCCTGGCGCGCCCAGGTGGGTTGTACCCACCTGGTGGCCCTGCTGATGACCCCCCTGATACTATAAATTCACATTATTCCAGAAAAAATCAGGGAGAAAGAATTATCGCGTTTCACGAGACAGAGCCGCCGCCAAGCCCCGTTCTTCCCCGGGAGGGCAGATCTGGAGTCCGTTTGGGGCTCCGGAGAGGGGGATCTTCGTTCTTCGTCATCACCAACCTATCTCCATCGCCAATTCCATGATGCTCCCCATCGGAAGTGAGTAATTCCTTCATAGGCTCGCTGGTCGGTGAGGAGTTGGATGAGAATCATCATGTAATCGAGTTAGTTTTGTTAGGGCTTGATCCCTAGTATCCACTATGTTCTTAGATTGATGTTGCTATGACTTCGCTATGCTTAATGCTTGTCACTTTGGGCCCGGGTGCCATGAACTCATATCTGAACCGTTTATGAATTCATCATTATATCCATGATTTAGATGTGATCTTGCAAGTTATAGTCACCTACTACGTGTTATGATCCGGCAACCCCGGAGTGACAACAACCGGGCCCACTCCCGGTGATGACCGTAGTTTGAGGAGTTTATGTATTCACTATGTGTTAATGCTTTGTTCCAGTTCTCTATTGAAAGGATGCCTTAATATCCCTTAGTTTCCAATATGGACCCTGCTGCCACGGGAGGGTAGGACAAAAGATGTCATGCAAGTTCTTTTAATAAAGCACATATGACTATTTATGGAATACATGCCTACATTATATCGATGAACTGGAGCTAGTGCCGTATCGCCCTAGGTTATAACTGTCACATGATGAATATCATCCAACAAGTCACCGATCCAATGCCTACGAATTCATTTATATTGATCTTGCTGCGTTACTACTGCTATCATCACTGTTACACTTGCTACAAATTACTGCTATCATTGTTACTATTACCGTTGCTGTTGTCACTATTATCAAAACTATCAAACTACTTTGCTACTGATCACTTTGCTGCAGATAATTAATCTCCAGGTGTGATTGAATTGACAACTCAGATGCTAATACCTTCAAATATTCTTTGGCTCCCCTTGTGTCGAATCTATAAATTTGGGCTGAATACTCTACCCTCGAAAACTGTTGCGATCCGCTAAACTTGTGGGTTATCAAGCATTCCACATCAAAAAATTTGTTTTTATCACTTACCTACTCGAGGACGAGTAGGAGTTAAGCTTGGGGATGCTGATACATCTCCAACGTATCTATAATTTTTGATTGTTCCATGCTGTTTTATTATCAATCTTGGATGTTTTATAATCATTTTATATCATTTTTTGGTACTAACCTATTGACATAGTGCCAAGTGTCAGTTGCTGTTTTTCCCATGTTTTTTACATCGCAGGAAAGCAGTATCAGACGGAGTCCTAATGCCACGAAACTTTATGATGATTTTTTATGGGCCAAAAGGAAGAAGTTGGGCCCTGGTTGCACTTTGGGGGAGTCCCGAGGAGGGGACAACCCACCAGGGCACGCCAGGAGGCCAAGGCGCGCCCTAGTGGGTTGTGCCCACCTTGGGGTGCCCCCGGACCGCCTCTTTGCTCTATAAATACCCCAAAAATCCACAAACCCCAGGGGAGTCGACGAAATATTCATCCAGCCGCCGCAGAGTCCAAAACCACCAGATCCAATCTAGACACCATCTCGGATGGGGGTCACCACCTCCATTGGTGCCTCTCCGATGATGCGTGAGTAGTTCTTTGTAGACCATCGGGTCCGTAGTTAGTAGCTAGATGGCTTTCTCCCTCTCGCTGAATTCTCAATACAATGGTCTCTTGGAGATCCATATGATGTAACTCTTTTGCTGTGTGTTTGTTGGGATCTGATGAACTTTGAGTTTATGATCAGTTATATCTTTTTATATCGATGAAATTTATTTGAGTTTCTGTGATCTCTTATAGACTCGTATTTCTTCTCCGATATTTGGGTTTTGTTTGGCCAACTTGATCTATTTATCTTGCAATGGGAAGAGGTGCCCGGTAGTGGGTTCGATCTTACGGTGCTTGATCCCAGTGACAGAAAGGGAACCGACACGTATGTGTCGTTGCTACTAAGGATAAAAAGATGGGATCTATATCTAACACAATAGATAAACGGATCTTGTCTACATCATGTCATCGTTCTTATTGCATTACTCCGTTTTTCCATGAACTTAATACACTAGATGCATGCTGGATAGCGCTCGATGTGTGGAGTAATAGTAGTAGATGCAGGCAGGAGTCGGTCTACTAATCTTGGACATGATGCCTATGTAATGATCATTGCCTGGATATCGTCATAATTATTTGAAGTTCTATCAATTGTCCAACAGTAATTTGTTTACCCACGGTTTGCAATTTTTCTCGAGAGAAGACACTAGTGAAACCTATGGCCCCCGGGTCTTCTATCTCTTATATTTGCTTGCGATCTATTTTTTCCTTTGCATTTTTATTCAGATCTATTAAACCAACAATACTTTGCTGCAGTTTATTTTATTTGCGATCTATTATTTTAATCTATTATAAATTTCTGGCATCGTTACCCGAAAGGGATTGACAACCCTTTTAACACATCGGGTTTTGAGGTGTTGTTATTTGTGTGCAGGTGCTGTTTACGTTGTGTTGCTTGGTTCTCCTACTGGTTCGATAACCTTGGTTTCTTCACCGAGGGAAATACCTATCTTCGCTGTGCTACATCATCCCTTCCTCTTTGGGGAAATACCAACGTAGTCCTAGCACACATGAGCTTTTCTGGCGCTATAGTCAGGGAGCGATCACTGATCCATTTTGAACTTCTTCAAAACTTTATCAAGGTATGTGCTTTGTGAAAGTCCAATTAAGCGTCTTAATCTACCTCTATAGATTTTGATGCCCAATATACAAGCAGCTTCACCGAGGTCTTTCATTGAAAAATTCTTATTCAAGTATCCTTTTATGCTATCCAGAAATTCTATATCATTTCCGATCAACAATATGTCATCCACATATAATATCAGAAATGTTGCAGAGCTCCCACTCACTTTCTTGTAAATACAGGCTTCTCCAAAAGTCTGTATAAAACCATATGCTTTGATCACACTATCAAAACGTATATTCCAACTCCGAGAGGCTTGCACCAGTCCATAAATGGATCGATGGAGCTTGAGCACTTTGTTAGCACCTTTAGGATCGACAAAACATTTTGGTTGCATCATATACACCTCTTCTTTAAGATATCCATTAAGGAATGCAGTTTTGACATCCATTTGCCAAATTTCATAATCATAAAATGCGGCAATTGCTAACATGATTTGGACCGACTTAAGCATCGCTACGGGTGAGAAGGTCTCATCATAGTCAATTCCTTTAACTTGTCGAAAACCTTTCGCAACAAGTCGAGCTTTGTAGACAGTAACATTACCGTAGCGTCAGTCTTCTTCTTGAAGATCCATTTATTCTCTATGGCTTGCCGATCATCGGGCAAGTCAACCAAAGTCCACACTTTGTTCTCATACATGGATCCCATCTCAGATTTCATGGCCTCAAGCCATTTCGCAGAATTTGGGCTCATCATCGCTTCCTCATAGTTCGTAGGTTCGTCATGGTCATGTAACATGACTTCCAAAACAGGATTACCGTACCACTCTGGTGCGGATCTTACCCTGGTTGACCTACGAGGTTCGGCAGTAACTTGATCTGAAGTTTCATGATCATCATCATTAGCTTCCTTACTGATTGGTGTAGGAATCACTGGAACTGATTTCTGTGATAAACTACTTTCCAATTCGGGAGAAGGTACAATTACCTCATCAAGTTCTACTTTCCTCCCACTCACTTCTTTCGAGAGAAACTCCTTCTCTAGAAAGGATCCATTGTTAGCAACGAATATCTTGCCTTCGGATCTGTGATAGAAGGTGTACCCAACAGTCTCCCTTGGGTATCCTATGAAGACACATTTCTCCGATTTGGGTTCGAGCTTATTAGGTTGAAGCTTTTTTCACATAAGCATCACAACCCCAAACTTTAAGAAACGACAGCTTAGGTTTCTTGCCAAACCACAGTTCATATGGTGTCGTCTCAATGGATTTAGATGGTGCCCTATTTAACGTGAATGCAGCTGTCTCTAAAGCATAACCCAAAACGATAGTGGTAAATCGGTAAGAGACATCATAGATCACACCATATCTAATGAAGTACGGTTACGATGTTCGGACACACCATTACGCTGTGGTGTTCAAGGTGGTGTGAGTTGCGAAACTATTCCACACTGTTTCAAATGAAGACCAAACTCATAACTCAAATATTCACCTCCACGATCAGATCGTAGAAACTTTCTTTTCTTGTTACGATGATTTTCTACTTCACTATGAAATTCTTTGAACTTTTCAAATGTTTCAGACTTATGTTTCATCACGTAGATCTCAAATCATCTGTGAAGGTTAGAAAATAACGATAGCCGCCGCGAGCCTGAACACTCATCGGACCACATACGCCAGTATGTATTATTTCCAATAAGTCAGTTGCTTGCTCCATTGTTCCGGAGAACGGAGTCTTAGTCATCTTGCCCATGAGGTATGGTTCCCAACCATCAAGTGATTCCAAAAGCCCATCAGCATGGAGTTCCTTCATGCCCTTTACACCAATATGACCTACACGGCAGTGCCACAAATAAGTTGCACTATCATTATTAACTTTGCATCATTTGGCTTCAATATTATGAATATGTGTATCACTACAATCGAGATTCAAAAAAAATAGACCACTCATGAAGGGTGAATGACCATAAAAGATATTCATATAAATAGAACAACCATTATTCTCTGATTTAAATGAATAGCAATCTCGCATCAAACAAGATCCAGATATAATGTTCATGCTTAACGCTGGCACCAAATAACAATTATTCAGGTCTAAAACTAATCCTGAAGGTAGATGTAGAGGTAGCATGCCGACGACGGTCACATCGACTTTGGAACCATTTCCCACGCGCATCGTCACCTTGTCCTTAGCCAATCTTCGTTTAATCCATAGCCCCTATTTCGAGTTGCAAATATGAGCAACAGACCAGTATCAAATACCCAGGCGCTACTACGAGCATTAGTAAGGTACACATCAATAACATGATATCAAATATACCTTTCACTTTGCCATCCTTCTTATCCGCCAAATACTTGGGACAGTTCCGCTTCTAGTGACCAGTCCATTTGCAGTAGAAGCACTTAGTTTCAGGCTTAAGTCCAGACTTGGGCTTCTTCACTTGAGAAGCAACTTGTTTGCCGTTCTTCTTGAAGTTCCCCTTCTTCCCTTTGCCCTTTTTCTTGAAACTAGTGGTCTTGTTAACCATCAACACTCGACGCTCCTTCTTGATTTCTACCTCCGCAGTCTTTAGCATCACGAAGAGCTCGGGAATTGTCTTATCCATCCCCTGCATATTATAATTCATCACAAAGCTTTTATAGCTTGGTGGCAGTGATTGAAGAACTCTGTCACTGACACTATCATCAGGAAGATTAACTCCCAGTTGAGTCAAGTGGTTGTGGTACCCAGACATTCTGAGTATATGTTCATTGATAGAACTATTCTCCTCCATCTTGCAGCTATAGAACTTATTGGAGACTTCATATCTCTCAATTCGGTCATTTGCTTGAAATATTAACTTCAACTCCTGGAACATCTCATATGCTCCATGACATTCAAAACATCTTTGAATTCCCGATTCTAAGCCGTAAAGCATGGCACACTGAAATATCGAGTAGTCATCAGCTTTGCTCTACCAGACGTTCATAACGTTCGGAGTTGCTCCTGCAGCGGGTCTTGCGCCTAGCAGTGCTTCGAGGACGTAATAATTCTGTGCAGCAATGAGGATAATCCTCAAGTTACGGACCTAGTCCATGTAGTTGCTACCATCATCTTTGAACTTAGCTTTCTCTAGGAACGCATTAAAATTCAAGGGAACGGTAGCACGGGCCATTGATCTACAACAACATAGACATGCAAAAACTATCAGGTACTAAGTTCATGATAAATTAAAGTTCAATTAATCATATTACTTAAGAACTCCCACTTAGATAGACATCCCTCTAGTCATCTAAATAATCACGTGACCCATATCAACTAAACCATGTCCGATCATCACGTGAGATGGATTAGTTTTCAATGGTGAACATCTCTATGTTGATCATATCTACTATATGATTCACGTTAGACCTTTCGGTCTTAATGTTCTGAGGCCATATCTGCATATGCTAGGCTCGTCAAGTTTAGCCCGAGTATTCTGCATGTGCAAAACTGGCTTGCACCCATTGTATGTGAACTTAGAGCTTATCACACCCGATCATCATGTGGTGTCTCGGCATGACGAACTATAGCAACGGTGCATACTTAGGGAGAACACTTATACCTTGAAATTTAGTGAGGGATCATCTTATAATGCTACCGCCGTACTAAGCAAAATAAGATGCATAAAGGATAAACATCACATGCAATCAAAATATGTGACATGATATGGCCATCATCATCTTGTGCCTTTGATCTCCATCTCCAAAGCATTGTCATGATCCCCGTCGTCACCGGCTTGACACCTTGATCGCCATCGTAGCATCGTTGTCGTCTCGCCAACTATTGCTTCTATGACTATCGCTACCGCTTAGTGATAAAGTAAAGAAATTACATGGCGATTGCATTTCACACTATAAAGCGACAACCATAAGGCTCCTGCTAGTTGCCGATAACGGTTACAAAACATGATCATCTCATACAACAATTTATATCTCATCACGTCTTGACTATATCACATCACAACATGCCCTGCAAAAACAAGTTAGACGTCATGTACTTTGTTGTTGCATGTTTTACGTGGCTGCTACGGGCTTCTAGCAAGAACCGTTCTTACCTACGCATCAAAACCACAACGATTTTTCGTCAAGTGTGATGTTTTAACCTTCAACAAGGACCAGTCGTAGTCAAACTCGATTCAACTGAAGTTGGAGAAACAGACACCCACCAGCCATCTGTGTGCGAAGCACGTCGGTAGAACCAGTCTCATGAACGCGGTCATGTAATGTCGGTCCAGGCCGCTTCATCCAACAATACCGCCGAATCAAAGTAAGACATTGGTGGTAAGCAGTATGACTATTATCACCCACAACTCATTGTGTTCTATTCATGCATATATCATCTACGCAAAAACCTGGCTCTGATACCACTGTTGGGGAACGTAGTAATTCAAAAAAATTCCTATGATCACGCAAGATCTATCTAGGAGAAGCACAACAACAAGCGGGGAGAGTGTGTCCACGTACCCTCGTAGACCGAAAACGGAAGCGTTAGTTAACGCGGTTGATGTACTCGAACGTCTTCACGATCCAACCGATCCAAGTACCGAACGTACGACACCTCCGTGTTCAGCACACGTTCAACACGATGACGTCCCTCGAGCTCTTGATCCAGTAGAGGGTCGAGGGAGAGTTCCATCAGCACGACGGCGTGGTGATGGTGTTGGTGATGTGATCCGTGCAGGGCTTTGCCTAAGCACCACGACAATATGACCGAGGTGGTAAACTGTGGAGGGGGGCACCGCACACGGCTAAGAAACAACAGTTGTGCTTTGGGGTTCCCCCCACCCCCGTATATAAAGGAGGAGGGGAGGAGGTGGCCGGCCTAGGGGGCGCGCCAAAGGGGGAGTCCAACTACGACTCCCAATCCTAGTTGGACTTCCTTTCCTTTTTCCGGAGGGGGGAAAGAGGGAAGGGAGAGGAAGAGGAGAAGGAAAGGGGGGGGGCGCCCCCCTCCCTTGTCCTATTCGGACTCCCTATAGGGAGGGGGCATGGCCACCCCTAGTGGGCTGCCTCCCCTCTCCCCTATGGCCCAAGTAGGCCCAATATGCCCTGGAGGGTTCCGGTAACCCCTCGGTACTCCGAAAAAATACCCGAATCACTCGGAACCATTCCGATGTCCGATACCACCTTCCAATATATGAATCTTTACCTCTCGACCATTTCAAGACTCCTCGTAATGTCCGTAATCTCATCCGGAACTCCGAACAAACTTCGGTCACCAAAACACATAACTCATAATACAAATGGTCATCGAACGTTAAGCCTGCGGACCCTACGGGTTCGAGAACTATGTACACATGACCGAGACACATCTTCAGTCAATAACCAATAGCGGAATCTGGATGCTCAGATTGGCTCCTACATATTCTACGAAGATCTTTATCGGTCAAGCAACATAACAGCATACGTTGTTCCCGTTGTCATCGGTATGTTACTTGACCAAGATTCGATCGTCGGTATCATCATACCTAGTTCAATCTCGTTACCGACAAGTCTTTTTACTCATTCCGTAATGCATCTGTAACACCCCGGATGTAACTTCGGACGAAATATCTATCATATGTTTGTTCCAGCTTATTCTGCAAGCCAATACTTTGTTTTATTTTGTATTGTGGTATTCGAGTTGCTTCGAATTCTTATGTTCATTCCATATCTTTTTCAAGTGGCTTCTCAACTTATGGAAGTGTGATGTTTTACTACGGAATTCATTCGTTCATCTTCGTTCGAATGTTTATTGTGAAGACTATATGTTGCAATTTCTATCCGTTGATTCTACTTATCTATTTGTCTATCAAGATGCTAACAGATGTCACCCTCTTCAGGATGGCTCCGCCAACGCGTCAGAATCCGGATCGCAATGAAGGGAGTCAAGCGAACCCTCCGCCACCACCTCCACCTCCGGAGGCATGGCAAGCAATCATGGCAGCCACCAACGCCAATGCTCAGATGATTCTGCAACTCTTGCAAGAACGTACTCAAGGGCAAGGCAATCAAGGTCAAGGCAACTATCAGCCTCAATTTGCCACTCTCAACCAGTTTCTCGCAAATCAGCCCAAGTCTTTCAGCTACCGTGCCGAGGCCACGGATGCCGATGATTGGCTCGTGGACATCAACAAGCATTTTGAATGTAGCAATGTCAGGCCTGAGGACTATGTCAAGTTCGCTTCTTTCCAGCTCAAGGACCAAGCTGCTTATTGGTATCAACAATACAAAGATTCCAGAGGAGGTCGTGTGATCACTTGGACTGACTTCTGTCGGGACTTCAAAGCGCACCACATTCCACAAAGTGTTGTTGAGAGCAAGCGTGAGGAGTTCCGCAATCTCAAGCAAGGCAACATGTCTGTGTATCAATACAACATTCAGTTTCAGAAACTTGCTCGCTTTGCTAAATAAGACGTTCCTGATGAAAAGAGCATGATCTATCATTTCAGAGGTGGCCTTAAAGAGGATCTGCAGTTAGCTCTCGTTCTTGTTGAGCCTGCTCAGTTTGATCAATTCTACAATATGGCACTGAAGCAAGAGGCTGCTCAGCTCAAGTGTGAGGCTTCTAAGAAGAGAGTCAGAGACGCAGTTCAGTCTTCTTCTTCCTCACTTGTGACAGCTAAGCAACAGAAGTTCTGGTTGCCTCCTCCTCCTCCGTTTCGTCAGCCTTATCAGCAGAAGAACAAAAGTGGCCATGGTTCTTCCAACTCTTCCAACTCTGGCTATCAGAACAAGTCTCAGAATCAAGCTCCAAAGTCCAATGCTCCTTATCACTGTCCACTTTCAGAGGTGACTTGCAACAAATGTCAGCAGAAAGGTCACTATGCTAACAAGTGCTTCAACCAGAGGCGTCTTCCTCCTCCTCCTCCTGTCAGATCTTCCAGCAATGCAGTGGTCAAGCATAATCCAAAGTTTGCAAAGGTGAACATGATGAATGCAGCTCAAGCGGAGGAATCTACTGATGTGATAATGGGTAATCTTCCTGCTAATGATATTCCCGCAAAAGTTCTTTTTGATACTGGTGCATCTCTTTCTTTCATTTCAAGACCTTTTGTTGCCAAGCATGAATTTGTGACGGAAAAGATCCCTATCCCGTTGAAGGTTGTGTCTCCGGGCAAACAAATGACATCTAATAATTGTGTCCCGGATGTTTCCATCAAGATGGGCGACTATATATTTCTGTCTAAACCAGTTGTTCTTGGTGACTCGGATATTGATCTAATTCTCGGGATGGACTGGCTTTCTAAGCACAAGGCTCAACTTGATTGTGCTACCAGGGAAATTCAATTGACACACTCGTCTGAGGATGTGATTATCTATGCCGCTCGTGATGAAACCATTCGGTTTTTCTCTGTCAATGAGAAGGGCGAATTGAATGCCATCTCTCAAATTCCAGTCGTTTGCGAGTATCAAGATGTCTTTCCAGAAGAGCTTTCGGGTATGCCTCCTCATCGGCCAGTTGAGTTCGTTATCGAACTAGAGCCAGGAACTGAACCCGTTTGCAAGCGTCCATACAAGCTTGGACCCAACGAGCTGAAGGAATTGAAGAAACAGCTCGATGAACAAGAACGTCTGGGTTTGAACAGACCGAGTTCTTCTCCATGGGGTTGTGGTGTTCTTTTTGTCAAGAAGAAGGATGGCACGGACCGACTTTGTGTCGACTACCGTCCATTGAACAAGAAGACAATCAAGAATAAGTACCCACTTCCCAAGATCAATGAGCTTTTTGAGCAACTCAAAGGTGCTAAAGTATTCTCGAAGCTTGATCTTCGTATGGGTTATCATCAGATTCGCATTCGTGAAGAAGATATTCCCAAGACAGCATTCAGAACAAGCTTTGGTTCTTATGAATATACTGTCGTGTCTTTCGGCCTTGTCAATGCTCCTCCGGTGTTCTCTCGGATGATGAATTTCATCTTCAGCCCCTATACCAATGAATTCGTTCTGGTGTATCTCGATGATATCTTGGTCTTCTCCAAGAATAAGCAGGATCATGCCAAACATTTGCGATTGGTGCTCGACAAGCTCAGAGAGTATCAATTCTATGCGAAGTTCTCTAAATGTGAGTTTTGGCTCGATGAAGTTCTTTTCCTTGGTCACATCATCTCTGCCAAGGGCATCGCTGTTAACCCTGAGAAGGTGTCCGCAGTTGTGGATTGGGAACCTCCTCAAAATGTCAAGTAGCTCCGCAGTTTTCTAGGACTTGCAAGCTATTGCCGAAGATTCGTTGAGAATTTCTCCAAGATTGCAAAACCTCTTTCCAACCTCCTACAGAAGCATGTGAAGTATGTCTGGTCTCCTGAGTGTGACGTTGCTTTCAACACTCTCAAAGAGAAACTAGTCACAGCTCCTGTTTTGACTCCTCCTGATGAATCCAAGCCGTATGAAGTTTTCTATGATGCTTCTCTCCAAGGTCTCGGTGCTGTGTTAATGCAAGAGAAGAAAGTTGTGGCCTATACCTCTCGTCAGTTGAAGCCCAACGAGAAGAACTACCCCACTCATGATCTTGAGTTGGCGGCAGTTGTCCATGCATTAATAACGTGGGGACATCTCTTGTTGGGAAGACAAGTGCACATATTCACCGATCACAAGAGTCTCAAGTATATCTTCACTCAGCCCAACCTCAACCTCAGGCAGACTCGATGGGTCGAAATGATTCAAGAGTACAATCCGAGTATCGAATATACTCCAGGCAAAGCAAATGTCATTGCAGATGCTTTAAGCAGGAAGGCTTATTGCAACAGCTTAATCCTCAAGCCATTCCAACCGGATCTTTGTGAAGCTTTCCGCAAGCTGAATCTCCAAGTTGTTCCTCAAGGCTTTCTTGCCAACCTCATTGTATCTCCTACTTTGGAAGATCAAATTCGTGAGGCACAACTCCTTGATGCCATGGTGAAGAAGGTGAAACGTGGTATCGACAAGGGTCTTTCCAAATACAAGTGCTATCGCACTGAGGACAGAGACACTTTGTTCTTCGAGGACCGGATTGTGGTCCCTAAAGGTGATCTAAGGAATGTCATAATGAACGAGGCGCGCAATTCTCTCCTTTCCATTCATCCTGGAAGTACGAAGATGTATCATGACCTCAAGCAGTCGTATTGGTGGACTCGTATGAAGCGAGAAATTGCTCAATTCGTGAATGAATGTGATGTCTGCCGAAGAGTGAAAGCAGAACACCAATGACTAGCTGGTCTCCTCCAACCTCTTGTTATCCCAGAATGGAAGTTTGATCATATCAAAATGGACTTCGTGACTGGATTTCCCAAGTCCAAGCGCGGAAATGACGCTATCTTCGTTGTCATCGACAAGCTTTCTAAAGTGGCTCATTTCCTTCCAATCAAAGAATCCATCACAGCAGCTCAGCTGGCAGAGCTCTACACCTCCAGAATTGTCTCTTTGCACGGCATTCCACAATTGATTTCTTCAGATCGTGGAATCATCTTCACCTCTAAGTTCTGGGACTCCTTCCAGAAGGCCATGGGCACAAATATTCGCTTCAGGACAGCTTTCCATCCTCAAACTAGTGGCCAAGTCGAGCGAGTCAATCGAATTCTTGAAGATATGCTCAGGGCTTGTGTCATCTCCTTTGGCATGAAATGGGAAGATTGTCTTCCATATGCTGAATTCTCCTACAACAACAGCTTCCAAGCGAGTTCGGGCAAGACCCCATTCGAGATTCTCTATGGCAGAAAGTGCCGTACTCCTCTCAATTGGTCAGAGACTGGTGAACGCCAACTTCTTGGCAATGACTTAATCACTGAAGCTGAAGAAATGTGTAAGGTCATCCGTGATAATCTCAAAGCCGCGCAATCGCGCCAGAAGAGTTACTATGATAGTAAGCATCGTGATTTGGCTTTCGAGATCGGAGACCATGTCTACCTCCGCGTCTCTCCAATGAAAGGCACTCGTCGCTTCGGTATCAAAGGGAAGCTTGCCCCTAGATACGTGGGTCCTTTCAAGATCATTGGCAAAAGAGGTGACCTCGCCTATCAACTTGAGCTTCCTTCCAACTTCGCGAACGTGCACGATGTGTTCCATGTGTCACAGCTCCGCAAGTGCTTCAAGACGCCTGAGCGCACTATCAACTTCGAAGAGATTGACCTCCAAGAAGATTTGTCTTATCATGAGCACCCCGTTGCTATTCTTGAAGAAACTGAGCGCAAGACTCGCAACAAGTCAATCAAATTCCTGAAAGTGAAGTGGTCGCACCATTCTGACCGGGAAGCCACCTGGGAACGCGAGGACCATCTCCGTTCTAAATATCCGGAGTTCATTCAGTCCTAGATCTCGGGACGAGATCCTCTCGTAGTGGTGGAGTGTTGTAACACCCCGGATGTAACTTGCCATATTTGTAACTCCGACCCTTGCCATTTTCGGTTATGTGTTATGATTTTCCCTCCGTGGTTGGGTTTTGTTTTTCGTTTTGTATTTTTTCATGTCATGCATTTTCATATCATGTCATCATGTGCATTGCATTTGCATACGTGTTCATCTCATGCATCCGAGCATTTTCCCCGTTGTCCGTTTTCCAATCCGGCGCTCCTATCTCCTCCGGTGCACCCCTCTTGTTTTCTTTCGTGTGCGTGTGTCAAACTTTCTCGGAATGGACCGAGGCTTGTCAAGTGGCCTTAATATACCACCCGGAGTCTACCGGTCAAGTTTCGTTCCATTCGGAGGTCGTTTGGTACTCCAACGGTTAACCGGGCGTCCGCAAAGTCCATTTGAGTGTCCAGCAAAAACCCCCTCTAAAACCAGCCCAAAACCCACCAAACTCTCTTCCATGCTCTAGGTCGTTCGATTACGATCGTGTGGGCGAAAACCGCACCTCATTTAGAGCTTCCTAGCTCCCTCTACCTATTTATATGTGGGCATCCCGAAAAACGGAATCGCAGACGAACCCTAGAAACTCCCTCCGCGCCGCGCCGGACGCGTCCGCTCCGGCCGGACAACGTCCGCCGCA
>NC_057808.1:340375027-340405297 GCF_018294505.1 Triticum aestivum | reverse complement strand
GCCGGTGCCCGCTCCCTCCGGACCCGCCGCGCCCGCCGGCGACCCCCACCTCCGGCCTCCGGTCCCCCTCGCCGGCCGTCGCCCCTCCGGCCTCCTCTGCCTCCCGCCGGCGAGCGCCATCGGCCGAGGCCGAGCTCGAGCTCCTGTAGCCCTCGATCCGATCGGATCTGGTGAGCGTTGACTTCTCCTCGCCCCCTCTTTTTCTCTAAGTCCCCAGATTTCATCAGCAAGTGCTCCTGTTCGTGATGCGATAACTTCTTTCATGTAGCTTCGATTCGCGCGTCTAATGTGTCAAATTGTTCGCCTCATGATGCTCTTAATTTTGTTCAATTGCACCATGTTCATTAGAGGTCATCTCGATGCCCAAATCTCTGTTGGAAGAGGGCTAGTTGCTGTTATTCTCTGGTTCTTATCAGAACTTGGAGATTTGTCATTTTTGCATCATTTAATCTGTGCATCATATGGGCATGAGCTCTACATGTGTTTTCTTGCATGCCATGCCATCTTTCCAGTGGTATAGTCCATTTATTTTTGTGATCTCTGTGGTGACTAGTACAAGCATGCAAAGTAGGCCCCGTAATATTTCTGATTCAGGGACTTGGTGATTTCTCTAAGTCCTTGTCTGCTGTAATTTTGTTGCCATGTAAACTTGATGCTACCGAGAGATCCATGCATATTTTGGAGATGTTCATTAAGGATGTTTTGTATATTTAGTTGTAATTGATCCATTCCTGCAATTGTTTGCAATTATGGAGTCCATAGCATGACTCAATCTTGCTCTACTTTTGCTATAAAATATTCCTGGCAGATTCTTGACATGATATGCAATTTTGCCAAGCTTATTGTAGTTGATCCATACATGCTATGCATTTGTTCTTGCCTTGGATAGCTTCATAAACATGCCATCTTGCTGTAGGTGTGCTTGGTTTGTAGTGCATTGCTCTGTAGTGAGTGCATCAAGCTCACAAAGAGGCCTACATATTATTATTTCTGCCATGCTCTGTTTTCTGCTAAGTCTGAAACCTGATAACGATACTTGCTATGTTTACATTCTTGCCATCATATCTTCTGATCCTTTTTGGCTTATGGTCAGTAAGGGACTTTTGTCATGTGCTTATAGTAGAACACTTTCATGCCTTGTTTTGCTATGTTAAGTTCCTGTAGCATGTTGATTTCGGGCTCTGAACATTGCTACCTGATGCTGATTTCTGCCATGTCCAGTTTTTCACTAAGTCTGTGAACCTGTAATCTTTTGCACTTTTGCCATGCTCGTTTGAGCTTGATATGTTGTGAACTAGCCGTAGCTCAGTGTTCATCTTTTGTCAAGCATCTCCTGTAGATTACTACAATGTGCTTTGTTACCATGTTGGGGTGCTGTAGCATTGTTATTTGTTGCATTTTAAGTGCTATCTTGCTGTTTATCGCAGATTAGTGTCATTCGTGTTTTGCTTGCCATTTGCAAACCGTGCATCCGATTCCGGTGATCTTTATATCGATTTCGACCGAAATCACCTCATCTTTCCAGTGGCATGTTTGGTTTGCCAAGTTACTGCCATGTTCATCATTTTCCTTCCGGAGCACGCATATGCCTCGCATATCATATCTTGCATTTTATACATGTTTTGCATCATGTTGCTTGCGCATTTCTCGTTGTTGATTGTGGTTCCGTTTGGTTGCGTTCTTGTCTTGGGTAGAGCCGGAGACGAGTTCGTGTACGAGGAACCTGTCGAGTACGCTTACGAGGATCAAGCTTTCGACAACTCTGAGAATCTTGCAGGCAAGATGACCACCCCTCGAAATCACTTCTATCTTTGCTTTGCTAGTTGTTCGCTCTATTGCCATGCTCGCTACCTATCACTTGCTATATCATGTCTCCCATTTTAGCCATGTCAGCCCTAACCATCCTTTCCTAGCAAAACCGTTGTTTGGCTATGTTACCGCTTTTGCTCAGCCCCTCTTATAGCGTTGCTAGCTGCAGGTGAAGTTGAAGTTTGTTCCATGTCGGAACATGGATATGTTGGGATATCACAATATCTCTTATTTAATTAATGCATCTATATATATTTGGTAAAGGGTGGAAGCCTTGCCCTTATGCCTGGTGTTTTGTTCCACTCTTGCCGCCCTAGTTACTGTTATACCGGGATTATGTTCCTTGAGTTTGCGTTCCTTACGCGGTCGGGTGATTGATGGGACCCCCTTGACAGTTCGCCTTGAATAAAACTCCTCCAGCAAGGCCCAACTTTGGTTTTACTATTTGCCGCCTAAGCCTTTTCCCCCGGGTTTTCGCGAGCCCGAGGGTCATCTTTATTTAAACCCCCGGGCCAGTGTTCCTCTGAGTGCTGGTCCGAACTAGAGCCACTTGCAGCGCCACCTTGGGGAAACTCGAGGATTGGTTTTAGCTGTACGTAGTGTTCATCCGGTGTGCCCTGAGAACGAGATATGTGCAGCTCCTATCGGGATTTGTCGGCACATTCGGGCGGCTTTGCTGGTCTTGTTTTACCATTGTCGAGATGTCTTGTAAACCGGGATTCCGAGACTGATCGGGTCTTTCCGGGAGAAGGTTTATCCTTCGTTGATCGTGAGAGCTTATGATGGGTTAAGTTGGGACACCCCTGCAGGGTATTATCTTTCGAAAGCCGTGCCCGCGGTTATGAGGCAGATGGGAATTTGTTAATGTCCGGTTGTAGATAACTTGTCACTTGACCTAATTAAAATACATCAACTGCGTGTGTAGCCGTGATGGTCTCTTCTCGGCGGAGTCTGGGAAGTGAACACGGTCTGTGTTATGTATGACGTAAGTAGGTGTTCAGGATCACTTCTTGGTCATTGTTAGATGACGTCCGTTCCGTTGCTTCTCTTCTCGCTCTCATTTGCGCAAGTTAGCCACCATATATGCTTTTGCCGCTGCAGCTCCACCTTATTTCACCATCCTTTCCTTCAAGCTTAAATAGTCTTGATCTCGCGGGTGTGAGATTGCTGAGTCCACGTGACTCACAGATTCTACCAAAACAGATGCAGGTGCCGACGATGCCAGTGCAGATGATGGCGTCGATCTCAAGTGGGAGTTCGACGAGGAACGTGGTCGTTACTATGTGTATTTTCCTGATGATCAGTAGAGGAGCCCAGTTGGGACGATCGGGGATCTAGCATTTGGGGTTATCTTATTTTCATCTGGATTTTGACCATAGTCGGTCCATATGATTGTATTTTGGATGATGTATGATAATATTTATGTATTGTGTGAAGTGGCGATTGTAAGCCAACTCTTTATCCCATTCTTGTTCATTACATGGGATTGTGTGAAGATGACCCTTCTTGCGACAAAACCACTATGCGGTTATGCCTCTAAGTCGTGCCTCGACACGTGGGAGATATAGCCGCATCGTGGGCGTTACAGCATCATCCCACAACTAACTCATTACACATATTGCTTGCAAGGCTTATAGTGATGTGCATTATCGAGAGGGCCCAGAGATACCTCTCCGATACACGGAGTGAAAAATCCTAATCTCGATCTATGCCAACTCAACAAACACCTTCGGAGACACCTGTAGAGCATCTTTATAATCACCCAGTTACGTTGTGACGTTTAATAGCACACAAGGTGTTCCTCCGTGTGACGCCCTCGATTCAATCGTACACTAATCATGCACGCAAATGTGTACGATCAAGATCAAAGACTCACGGGAAGATATCACAACACAACTTTAGACACAAATTAAAGTAATACAAGCTTTATATTACAAGCCAGGGGCCTCGAGGGCTTGAATACATAAGCTCGATAACACAAGAGTCAGTGGAAGCAACAATATCTGAGTATAGACATGAGTTAGACAAGTTTGCCTTAAGAAGGCTAGCACAAAAGCAACACGATCGAAGAGGCAAGGCCTCCTGCCTGGGAGCCTCCTAACTACTCCTGGTCATCGACGGTCTCCACGTAGTAGTATGCATCGGCGGTGGCATCTGACTCCTGGGCTCCGACATCTGGTTGCATCAACCGGAAAGAAGAAGAAAGGGGGAAAAGGGGGAGCAAAGCAACCGTGAGTACTCACCCAAAGTACTCGCAAGCAAGCATCTACACTACATATGCAACATTATCAAAGGAAGGCTGTATATGTGGACTGGGCTGCAGAAATGCCAGAATAGAGAGAAGGCCTAGTCCTATCGAAGACTAGCATCTTCTAGAAACCACCATCTTGCAGCAATAGGAGGGATCAGAGTAGCATAAAGTAAAGTAGTAGTAGTGTTATCAACCTCGGCCAGAGATCCTTTCTCGACTCCCTGCGAGAAAGCAATCCTAGAGCCATACTATCCATTTCTCATCACAATCCAATTCTCATCACAAGTATCCAGTTCTAGTTGTATCGATCGGGATACAACTCCAAGTGTTCGTTACCGTAGGACAGGCTATCGATAGATGTTTTCTTCCCTGCATGGGTGCACCAACTTACCCACCACGCTCGATTAACTCCGGCCGGACACACTTTCCTGGGTCATGCCCGGCCTCAGCCAAACAATACGCCGCAACCCGACCTAGGCTTAATAGAGAGGTCAGCACGCCGGACTAAACCTATGCCCCCAGGGGTCATGGGCCATCGCCCCGGGAACTCCTACACGTTGCGTGGGCGGCCGGTGAGCAGACCTAGCTACCTCCTTAAAAAAGGCAGGAGCTTACCAGTCCAACCCGGCGCGCGCCACTCAGTCGCTGACATCTATTAAGCTTCGGCTGATGCATACGACGCAGAACGCCCATACTATGCCCACGTGATGGTTAGTGCTATCAGGCCAGAGGCCCCTCGGATCAAATATCCAAATCGCAGTGGATTAGGAACGCGCGGTAACAAGCAGAGACTCACGAAAGATGTGACCCCGTCGCCCTGTCTCGAGGACTTGCGGCAAGGGCTAAGAATTCCCGGCCACGCCTTGTAATTATCTCGCGTGCACCCTCCAGGTCAACCCGACTCCACATCACTCGCAATTAAGCTCGTGCGGGTACCCCTCAGGGCCGACCCGTCTTTCCAAGTAACAGTGGTAAAGTCCAAGTATCTGTGTGTCCAAACACCAAGGGTAAAACCCGAGGAATCACCCCCGATGAATTCCACTCGATGTAATCATCAAGGTGAACGTAAGAGGAACCACCCCGAGGTTCACACTTGAGGGGTTGCACGACAGAGTCGTATCGGAAGTGGTTAAGGCGGAATCACCCTCGATGACCACGACTGAATAGCTACACTACAGGGTTAACATCAGAACTGCTGTAGAGGTCTCACCCTCGGCACTCGATAGTAACCTAGTAGTGTCGAGCAACTAAGGGGAAAGTGATGTGCGGTGCCGGGGCCTGGTCTTCGGTCCCGTTGATCGGGTCTTCAATGATGAAGCAGGGGCAACAAGGACAAGGTGGGGGTCACAGATGGATCACAAACCAACCTATTCTAAGCAGTTTAGGATAAGCAGGTAGGTAACAATGAGCAGGTTACAAAAGCAGGCTATGCATCAGAATAGGAGCAAACAATAACAGTAGCAAAATCTAATGCAAGCATGAGAGAATGGAATGGGCGATATCGGGATGATCAAAGGGGGGCTTGCCTGGTTGCTCTGGCAAGGAGGGGTCGTCGTCGGTCTCGGGGTCTACCGGAGAGAAGAGGGGGAAGAAACAGTAAATATAAAGCAAACAAAGAATCACAAAAGCATCACGTGGCAATATGTTGTGCCGGGTGTGACCTAACGTACGGCTACACGATAAAGGTGAAGGGGGAATTCAACCGGGAAGGTATTCCCGGTTCCGGACCTGTGTTAGGCAGATGACCAGAGGGGGAATGTTCCATGTTCAGATAGTTAGAGGCATCTAACAGGTATGTGGGTAGCGTATTCGGGTTCGGCTCATTTTTCTGTTCAACTTTCATATAGAAAACTTCTTCATCCGAGCTACGGTTTATTTTCTATGAATTTTCAAAGATTAAACCATTTTCTGGAATTATTTAAATTAAGAGAAAAGGAATTATGATGTCAGCAGAGTGTCAGCATGACATCAGCAGGTCAACAGACCCGCTGACTGGTCAAACTGACCAGTGGGTCCCACATGTCATAGACAGAGGGCTAACAGTGGGTTATTTTAATTGAACAGGGGTTAATTAGCAGTTGGGCCCCCACATGTCAGTGACTAATTAGTTTAGCTAATTATTTTTATTTAGGAAAATGTTTTAATTAGGTTAATTAGGCGGGTGGGCCCGCGTGTCAGTGGCACTAAGTCCCCAGTCAGCATAGTTGACCACGGTCAACGTCGTCAACTGGGTCCAGGGGGCCCACGGGCAGCGACCTAGAGGCGGGCCCCGCTGGTGCCAGATCAGCGCCGGCACCGGAGAGAGAGCTCCGGCAACCAAGGCAATGGCGGCGCCTCGCCGGAGTTGGCTGGGGCCGCGCTACAGGGGGCCTCAGGACCTGCGGCTTGGACCTAAGGGCGCGGCCCGGCGTCGCGCACATGATGGTGACGACGACCAGCGTCGGGGATGACGGGAGCATCGCCGGCGGCGAGCAGAGGTGACAGCGGCGTTCAGGAGCGCGTTGGGAAAGCCTACGGGGCGCCAAATCGGTCGCGGGTAGTCGCGTTCGAACGGGCCTTCAACGCCGCATCCATCTACGGTGGCGGCGCGGCCCCTAACGGGCTGGAACGACGACGGCGAGAGGCGGGGCGGACACCGGCATTCGGCCGCGGTTGGAGACAAGGCTAGAGGGCGCACGAGAGGGAACATAGAGGTGGGAGAGGAATAGGGGCTCACCTTGCGGCACGCACGGTGGCCCTCGGAGGTTTAGTAGCAGCAGAGACGGCGCCGGAGACGAAGAAGGGCGGCGACGACCGGAGACATGGACGAAAAGGGATCCGGCGCTTTGGTGCTCCCCAACTCCAGCTGAGGCCACCATTCGATGGAGAGGACGATGGCGGAGCTCCCCGACACGTTGGCGAGGCGCGGCGAGGTCGGTAGCCGCAAGGACGGGCGAGGCACGGCGGCGACCGCATCGGCCTCCTCTCCAAAACAAAGGAGAGGGACAGAGAGAAGGGGATATGGAGAGCGAGGGGCGAGGTGAGTGGGGTGGCAGACGAGTGGGAGGCGAGGGGGCCGAGGCGTTGGTGCGGTGGAGGCCTTATCCCGTTCGGTGGGGACGGCGAGGTGGTCGGGCGGCGACGAGCCCCTGTAGCGGCGCGCACCGGGTGAACAGAAGGGAAAGGAGAGCGACCGGGGAGGGGAACTGGGCCGGGCCGGCTGGGCCTGTCTCTGTGGCCTTAGGCCCAGGGGCAGGGGGTTCCCTTTTTCTATTTTTTTGCAGCTTTTGCATTTTCTTTTAGCCACTAATGACTTCCAAAATTATGCCACTAGCCAAAACAATTTCAAGAATTAAAGTGCACTGCCACATAAATATTGTGAGACTTTTGAAATAGTTTGCCAATTTTATAAATTAAAAAGGCATTTAATTTATTGCTTAGGTCACTGCTTTAAGTAGTTTAGGCCACTCAAAACCTTTGCAAAAATGTTGGTTCACCACCAATATTAGTTGTTGATTATTTGGCACATGATGAACATTTTAGTTTTCATGTTTGAGCATTTTGAATTTCACTCATAATTTGAAATTGAATTCAACTGGAATTTGAAAGAGAGAGAAGACAATGATGATCAAACACTTGTTTAGCAAAATGATTAACTTAACCCCAGGGGTTACTGTAGCATCATTACACCAGGGTGTTACAACTCTCCTCCTCTAAAAGAAATTCTCGTCCCGAGAATTAAGAGGTAGAAGGGAACAGGTCGGGGTATTCAGCCCGGAGGTTATCTTCGCGTTCCCAAGTGGCTTCATCTTTAGTATGATTCGAACATTGCACCTTGAGGAACTTGATAAACTTCTGGCGGGTTCGATGTTCAGCTTCTTGAAGAATGCGGATCGGATGCTCTTTGCATGTGGGATCATCTTGCACTTCAATCAATTCCGGATCCACTTCACGTTCCGGGTCCTTGAAGCAACGACGAAGATGCGACACATGGAAGATGTCATGGACGTGAGAGAACTGAGGTGGCAACTCCAATTGATAAGCCACCAGTCCACGATGGGAGAGAATGCGGAAAGGACCAATGTAGCGCGGAGCTAGCTTGCCCTTGACTCCGAACCGATGAGTGCCTCTCAAAGGAGTGACACGCAAATAAGCTTGTTCACCAGGTTGATAAGTTGAACCCCAGTGTTTCCGGTCATAGTTGCTCTTCTGGCGGGACTCGGCCGCCTTGAGATTATCCCGGACAATGTGAACCTGTTCTTCAGCTTGTTGAATAATGTCTGGACCAATGTGCGTCCGTTCCCCAGTTTCTGACCAATTCAGAGGGGTTCGGCACTTACGTCCATAAAGCACTTCAAAGGGTGCCATCTTCAAGCTGGCTTGATAGCTGTTGTTATAAGAGAACTCCGCATAAGGGAGAGGTTCTTCCCACTTCTTGCCGAAAGAAATAACGCAAGCCCGAAGCATGTCTTCAAGAATTTGGTTGACTCGCTCGACTTGGCCTTGGGATTGGGGATGATAAGCAGTGCTCTAGGTAATATGAGTTCCCATTGCCTCTTGGAAACTATCCCAGAACTTCGAAGTGAAAATACTACCGTGGTCTGAACTGATCTCCTTCGGAATGCCGTGGAGTGACACAATTCTTGAGATATACAAGTTTGCTAATTGACTAGCAGTGATAGTCTCCTTTGTTGGGGAACGTAGTAATTTCAAAAAAATTCCTACGCACACGCAAGATCATGGTCATGCATAGCAACGAGAGGGGAGAGTGTTGTCCACGTACCCTAGTAGACCCAAAGCAGAAGCGTTAGCACAACGCAGTTGATGTAGTCGTACGTCTTCACGATCCGACCAATCAAGTACCGAACGCACGGCACCTCCGAGTTCAGCACACGTTCAGCCCGATGACATCCCTCGAACTCCGATCCAGCCGAGTGTTGAGGGAGAGTTTCGTCAGCACGACGGTGTGGTGACGATGATGATGTTCTACCGACGCAGGGCTTCGCCTAAGCACCGCTACAGTATTATCGAGGTGGACTATGGTGGAGGGGGGCACCGCACACGGCTAAAAGATCAAAGGATCAATTGTTGTGTCTCTAGGGTGCCCCCTGCCCCCGTATATAAAGGAGCAAGGGGGAGAGGTGCGGCCGGCCAGGAGGAGCGCGCCAGGAGGAGTCCTACTCCCACCGGGAGTAGGACTCCCTCCCTTTTCCTTGTTGGACTAGGAGTGGAGGGGGAAAGAGGAGGGAGAGAGAAAGGAAAGGGGGGGTGCCGCCCCCCTCTCCTTGTCCTATTCCCACTAGGGGGGGAGGGGCGCGCGGCCCTGCCCTGGCCGCGTCTCCTCTCTTCCACTAAGGCCCACTATGGCCCATTAAGCCCCCGGGGGGTTCCGGTACTCCGGTAAAATTCCGATTTCACCCGGAACACTTCCGATATCCAAACATAGGCTTCCAATATATCAATCTTCATGTCTCAACCATTTCGAGACTCCTCGTCATGTCCGAGATCACATCCGGGACTCCGAACAACCTTCGGTACATCAAAACATATACACTCATAATATAATTGTCATCGAAACTCTAAGCATGCGGACCCTACAGGTTCGAGAACTATGTAGACATGACCGAGACACGTCTCCGGTCAATAACCAATAGCGGAACCTGGATGCTCATATTGGCTCCCACATATTCTACGAAGACCTTTATCGGTCAGACCGCATAACAATATACGTTGTTCCCTTTGTCATGGGTATGTTACTTGCCCGAGATTCGATCGTCGGTATCTCAATACCTAGTTCAATATCGTTACCGGCAAGTCTCTTTACTCGTTCCGTAATACATCATCCCGCAACAAACTCATTAGTTGCAATGCTTGCAAGGCTTAAGTGATGTGCATTACCGAGAGGGCCCAGAGATACCTCTCCGACAATCGGAGTGACAAATCCTAATCTCGAAATACGCCAACCCAACAAGTAACTTCGGACACACCATTAGAGCACCTTTATAATCACCCAGTTACGTTGTGATGTTTGGTAGCACACAAAGTGTTCCTCCGGTAAACGGGAGTTGCATAATCTCATAGTCATAGGAACATGTTTAAGTCATGAAGAAAGCAATAACAACATACTAAACGATCGAGTGCTAAGCTAACGGAATGGGTCAAGTCAATCACATCATTCTCCTAATGATGTGATCCCGTTAATCAAATGACAACTCATGTCTATGGCTAGGAAACATAACCATCTTTGATCAACGAGCTAGTCAAGTAGAGGCATACTAGTGACACTCTGTTTGTCTATGTATTCACACATGTATTATGTTTCCGGTTAACACAATTCTAGCATGAATAATAAACATTTATCATGATATAAGGAAATAAATAATAACTTTATTATTGCCTCTAGGGCATATTTCCTTCAGTCTCCCACTTGCACTAGAGTCAATAATCTAGATTACACACTAATGATTCTAACACCCATGGAGCCTTGGTGCTGATCATGTTTTGCTCGTGGAAGAGGCTTAGTCAACGGGTCTGCAACATTCAGATCCGTATGTATCTTGCAAATTTCTATGTCTCCCACCTGGACTAAATCCCGGATGGAATTGAAGCGTCTCTTGATGTGTTTGGTTCTCTTGTGAAAACTGGATTCCATCGCCAAGGCAATTGCACCAGTATTGTCACAAAAGATTTTCATTGGACCCGATGCACTAGGTATGACACCTAGATCGGATATGAACTCCTTCATCCAGACTCCTTCATTTGCTGCTTCCGAAGCAGCTATGTATTCCGCTTCACACGTAGATCCCGCCATGACGCTTTGTTTAGAACTGCACCAACTGACAGCTCCATCGTTCAATGTAAACACGTATCCGGTTTGCGATTTAGAATCGTCCGGATCAGTGTCAAAGCTTGCATCAACGTAACCATTTACGATGAGCTCTTTGTCACCTAGATAAACGAGAAACATATCCTTAGTCCTTTTCAGGCATTTCAGGATGTTCTTGACCGCTGTCCAGTGATCCACTCCTGGATTACTTTGGTACCTCCCTGCTAGACTTATAGCAAGGCACACATCAGGTCTGGTACACAGCATTGCATACATGATAGAGCCTATGGCTGAAGCATAGGGAACATCTTTCATCTTCTCTCTATCTTCTGCAGTGGTCGGGCATTGAGTCTTACTCAACTTCACACCTTGTAACACAGGCAAGAACCCTTTCTTTGCTTGATCCATTTTGAACTTCTTCAAAACTTTGTCAAGGTATGTGCTTTGTGAAAGTCCAATTAAGCGTCTTGGTCTATCTCTATAGATCTTGATGCCCAATATATACGCAGCTTCACTGAGGTCTTTCATTGAAAAACTCTTATTCAAGTATCCCTTTATGCTATCCAGAAATTCTATATCATCTCCAATCAGCAATATGTCATCCACATATAATATCAAAAATGCTACAGAGCTCCCACTCACTTTCTTGTAAATACAGGCTTCTCCAAAAGTCTGTACAAAACCAAATGCTTTGATCACACTATCAAAGCGTTTATTCCAACTCCGAGAGGCTTGCACCAGTCCATAAATGGATCGCTGGACCTTGCACACTTTGTTAGCTCCCTTTGGATCGACAAAACCTTCCGGTTGCATCATATACAACTCTTCTTCCAGAAATCCATTCAGGAATGCAGTTTTGACATCCATTTGCCAAATTTCATAATCATAAAATGCGGCAATTGCTAACATGATTCGGACAGACTTAAGCATCGCTACGGGTGAGAAGGTCTCATCATAGTCAATCCCTTGAACTTGTCGAAAACCTTTTGCAACAAGTCGAGCTTTATAGACAGTAACATTACCGTCAGCGTCAGTCTTCTTCTTGAAGATCCATTTATTCTCAATTGCTTGCCGATCATCGGGCAAGTCAACCAAAGTCCACACTTTGTTCTCATACATGGATCCCATCTCAGATTTCATGGCTTCAAGCCATTTTGCGGAATCTGGGCTCACCATCGCTTCTTCATAGTTCGTAGGTTCGTCATGGTCTAGTAACATAACCTCCAGAACAGGATTACCGTACCACTCTGGTGCGGATCTTACTCTGGTTGACCTACAAGGTTCAGTAATAACTTGATCTGAAGTTCCATGATCATCATCATTAACTTCCTCACTAATTGGTATAGGCGTCGCAGAAACTGGTTTCTGCGATGAACTACTTTCCAATAAGGGAGCAGGTACAATTACATCATCAAGTTCTACTTTCCTCCCACTCACTTCTTTCGAGAGAAACTCCTTCTCCAGAAAAATTCTGAATTTTGCAACAAAAGTCTTGCCTTCGGATCTGTGATAGAAGGTGTACCCAACAGTCTCCTTTGGGTATCCTATGAATACACATTTCTTTGATTTGGGTTCGAGCTTATCAGGTTGAAGCTTTTACATTTAAGCATCGCAGCCCCAAACTTTAAGAAACGACAACTTTGGTTTCTTGCCAAACCATAGTTTATAAGGTGTCGTCTCAACGGATTTCAATGGTGCCCTATTTAACGTGAATGCGGCCGTCTCTAAAGCATAACCCCAAAACGATAACGGTAAATCAGTAAGAGACATCATAGATCGCACCATATCTAGTAAAGTACGATTACGACGTTCGGACACACCATTACGCTGTGGTGTTCCGGGTGGCGTGAGTTGCGAAACTATTCTGCATTGTTTCAAATGAAGACCAAACTCATAACTCAAATATTCTCCTCCACGATCAGATCGTAGAAACTTTATTTTCTTGTTACGATTATTTTCAACTTCACTCTGAAATTCTTTGAACTTTTCAAATGTTTCAGACTTATGTTTCATTAAGTAGATATACCCATATCTTCTTAAATCATCTGTGAAGGTGAGAAAATAACGATATCCGCCACGAGCCTCAACATTCACCGGACCACATACATCTGTATGTATGATTTCCAACAAATCTGTTGCTCTCTCCATAGTTCTGGTGAACGGCATTTTAGTCATCTTGCCCATGAGGCACGGTTCGCAAGTACCAAGTGATTCATAATCAAGTGGTTCCAAAAGTCCATCTGTATGGAGTTTCTTCATGCGCTTTACACCGATATGACCTAAACGGCAGTGCCACAAATAAGTTGCACTATCATTATCAACTCTGCATCTTTTGGCTTCAATACTATGAATATGTGTATCACCACTATCGAGATTCAACAAAAATAGACCACTCTTCAAGGGTGCATGACCATAAAAGATATTACTCATATAAATAGAACAACCATTATTCCCTGATTTAAATGAATAACCGTCTCGCATCAAACAAGATCCAGATATAATGTTCATGCTTAATGCTGGCACCAAATAACAATTATTTAGGTCTAAAACTAATCCCGAAGGTAGATGTAGAGGTAGCGTGCCGATCGCGATCACATCGACTTTGGAACCATTTCCCACGCGCATCGTCACCTCGTCCTTAGCCAATCTTCGCTTAATCCGTAGCCCCTGCTTCGAGTTGCAAATATTAGCAACAGAACCAGTATCAAATACCTAGGTGCTACTGCGAGCATTAGTAAGGTACACATCAATAACATGTATACCACATATACATTTATTCACCTTGCCATCCTTCTTATCCGCCAAATACTTGGGGCAGTTCCGCTTCAAGTGACCAGTCTGCTTGCAGTAGAAGCACTCAGTCTCAGGCTTAGGTCCAGACTTGGGTTTCTTCTCCTGAACAACAACTTGCTTGCTGTTCTTCTTGAAGTTCCCCTTCTTTCTTCCCTTTGCCCTTTTTCTTGAAACTGGTGGTCTTATTGACCGTCAACACTTGATGCTCCTTTTTGATTTCTACCTCCGCAGCCTTTAGCATTGCGAAGAGCTCGGGAATCGTCTTATCCGTCCCTTGCATGTTATAGTTCATCACGAAGCTCTTGTAGCTTGGTAGCAGTGATTGAAGAATTCTGTCAATGACGCTATCATCCGGAAGATTAACTCCCAGTTGAATCAAGTGTTGTTATACCCAGACATTTTGAGTATATGCTCACTGACAGAATGAGTCTCTTCCCTCTTGCAGCTGTAGAACTGATTGGAGACTTCATATCTCTCAATCCAGGCATTTGCTTGAAATATTAACTTCAACTCCTGGAACATCTCATATGCTCCATGACGTTCAAAACGTCGTTGAAGATCCGGTTCCAAGCCGTAAAGCATGGCAAACTGAACTATCGAGTAGTCATCAACTTTGCTCTGCCAGACGTTCATAACATCTGGTGTTGCTCCTGCAGCAGGTCTGGCACCCAGCGGTGCTTCCAGGACGTAATTCTTCTGTGCAGCAATGAGGATAATCCTCAAGTTACAGACCCAGTCCGTGTAATTGCTACCATCATCTTTCAACTTTTCTTTCTCAAGGAACGCATTAAAATTCAACGGAACAACAGCACGGGCCATCAATCTACAATCAACATAGACAAGCAAGATACTAGCAGGTACTAAGTTCATGATAAATTTAAGTTCAATTAATCATATTACTTAAAAACTCCCACTTAGATAGACATCCCTCTAATCCTCTAAGTGATCACGTGATCCATATCAACTAAACCATGTCCGATCATCACGTGAGATGGAGTAGTTTCAACGGTGAACATCACTATGTTGATCATATCCACTATATGATTCATGCTCGACCTTTCGGTCTCCGTGTTCCGAGGCCATATCTGTTATATGCTAGGCTCGTCAAGCTTAACCTGAGTATTCCGCGTGTGCAACTGTTTTGCACCCGTTGTATTTTAACGTAGAGCCTATCACACCCGATCATCACGTGGTGTCTCAGCACGAAGAACTTTCGCAACGGTGCATACTCAGGGAGAACACGTATACTTTGATAATTTAGTGAGGGATCATCTTATAATGCTACCATCAATCAAAGCAAGATAAGATGCATAAAATATATACATCACATGCAATCAATATAAGTGATATGATATGGCCATCATCATCTTGTGCTTGTGATCTCGATCTCCGAAGCACCGTCATGATCACCATCGTCACCGGCGCGACACCTTGATCTCCATCGTAGCATCGTTGTCGTCTTGCCAATCTTATGCTTCTACGACTATCGCTACCGCTTAGTGATAAAGTAAAGCATTACAGGGCGATTGCATTGCATACAATAAAGCGACAACCATATGGCTCCTGCCAGTTGCCGATAACTCGGTTACAAAACATGATCATCTCATACAATAAAATTTAGCATCATGTCTTGACCAAATCACATCACAAAATGCCCTACAAAAACAAGTTAGACGTCCTCTACTTTGTTGTTGCAAGTTTTACGTGGCTGCTACGGGCTTAGCAAGAACCGTTCTCACCTACGCATCAAAACCACAACGATAGTTTGCCAAGTTGGTGTTGTTTTAACCTTCGCAAGGACCGAGCGTAGCCACACTCGGTTCAACTAAAGTTGGAGAAACTGACACCCGCCAGCCACCTCTGTGCAAAGCACGTCAGAAGAACCAGTCTCACGTACGCGTACACGTAATGTCGGTCCGGGCCGCTTCATCCAACAATACCGCCGAACCAAAGTATGACATGCTGGTAAGCAGTATGACTTATATCGCCCACAACTCACTTCTGTTCTACTCGTGCATATAACATCAACGCATAAAACCAGGCTCGGATGCCATTGTTGGGGAACGTAGTAATTTCAAAAAATTTCCTACGCACAAGCAAGATCATGGTGATGCATAGCAACAAGAGAGGAGAGTGTTGTCCACGTACCCTCTTAGACCGAAAGCGGAAGCGTTAGCACAACGCGGTTGATGTAGTCGTACGTCTTCACGATCCGACCGATCAAGTACCGAACGCACGACACCTCCGAGTTCAGCACACGTTCAACCCGATGACGTCCCTCGAACTCCGATCCGGCCGAGTGTTGAGGGAGAGTTTCGTCAGCATGACGGCATGGTGACGATGATGATGTTCTACCGACGCAGGGCTTCGCCTAAGCACCGCTACAGTATTATCGAGGTGGGCTATGGTGGAGGGGGGCACCGCACACGGCTAAAAGATCAAACGATCAATTGTTGTGTCTCTAGGGTGCCCCCTGCCCCCGTATATAAAGGAGCAAGGGGGAGAGGTGCGGCCGGCCAGGAGGGGTGCGCCAGGAGGAGTCCTACTCCCACCGGGAGTAGTACTCCCTCCCTTTTCCTTGTTGGACTAGGAGTGGAGGGGGAAAGAGGAGGGAGAGAGGAAGGAAAGGGGGGGCGCCGCCCCCCTCTCCTTGTCCTATTCGGACTAGGGGGAGGGGCGCGCGGCCCTGCCCTGGCCGCCTCTCCTCTCTTCCACTAAGGCCCACTATGGCCCAT
Source organism: Triticum aestivum (assembly GCF_018294505.1). Lineage (NCBI taxonomy): Eukaryota > Viridiplantae > Streptophyta > Magnoliopsida > Poales > Poaceae > Triticum > Triticum aestivum. The sequence goes on along the minus strand of NC_057808.1, from coordinate 340,388,904 downwards.
TAAGCCCATGGGGGGTTCTGGTAACCTCCCGGTACTCCGGTAAAATTCCGATTTCACCCGGAACACTTCCGATATCCAAACATAAGCTTCCAATATATCAATCTCCATGTCTCGACCATTTCGAGACTCCTCGTCATGTCCATGATCACATCCGGGACTCCGAACAACCTTCGGTACATCAAAACATATAAACTCATAATATAACTGTCATCGAAACTTTAAGCGTGCGGACCCTACGGGTTCGAGAACTATCTAGACATGACTGAGACACGTCTCCGGTCAATAACCAATAGCGTAACTTGGATGCTCATATTGGCTCCCACATATTCTACGAAGACCTTTATCGGTCAGACCGCATAACAACATACGTCGTTCCCTTTGTCATCGTCGGTATCTCAATACCTAGTTCAATCTCGTTACCGGCAAGTCTCTTTACTCGTTCCATAATACATCATCCCGCAACAAACTCATTAGTTGCAATGCTTGCAAGGCTTAAGTGATGTGCATTACCGAGAGGGCCCAGATATACCTCTTCGACAATCGGAGTGACAAATCCTAATCTCGAAATACGCCAACCCAACAAGTACCTTCGGAGACACCTGTAGAGCACCTTTATAATCACCCAGTTACGTTGTGACGTTTGGTGGCACACAAAGTGTTCCTTCGGTAAACGGGAGTTCCATAATCTCATAGTCATAGGAACATGTATAAGTCATGAAGAAAGCAATAGCAACATACTAAACAATCGAGTGCTAAGCTAACGGAATGGGTCAAGTCAATCACATCATTCTCCTAATGATGTGATCCCGTTAATCAAATGACAACTCATGTCTATGGCTAGGAAACATAAGCATCTTTGATCAACGAGCTAGTCAAGTAGAGGCATACTAGTGACACTCTGTTTGTCTATGTATTCACACATGTATTATGTTTCCGGTTAATACAATTCTTGCATGAATAATAAACATTTATCATGATGTAAGGAAATAAATAATAACTTTATTATTGCCTCTAGGGCATATTTTCTTCATCCTTGACTGGCAGAAAGTGAGCAACCTTCGAGAATTGGTCGATGACGACAAAGATAGCATCGTTACCTTTCTGAGACTTGGGAAGGCCAGTGACGAAGTCCATTTGGATCTTATCCCACTTCCATTCAGGAATCGGAAGCGGTCGTAGAAGTCCAGTCAGTTTCTGATGTTCTGCTTTGACACGATGACAAACGTCACATTCTTCAATATATCGAGCAATGTTTTGCTTCATATTAGACCACCAGTACTTCTGACGGATGTCTAGATACATCTTGGTACTTCCCGGATGAATAGAGAGAGGGGTGTCATGTGCTTCTTTCATCACCTTCTCCGTCATAAGCTCGAACCGGGGCACTACCATACGATCTCTGAAGTATAAGGTTCCATCTTCACCAAGTGAGAAATCTCTGGATTTCTCTAAGGCAAGATCCTTTTTCATCAGATCAACATGAGCATCTTTGGCTTGTGCAGACTTAATTGCTTTCAGAAGAGTTGGTTCCAGGACAAGGTTATTCAAAGAACCTTGTGGAACTAGTTGAAGGTTCAGCTTGCACAGCTCTTCATAAAGGCGGGGTTGAGCTTTGTAGACCATGTGATTATTGCAATAGGACTTGCGGCTCAGGGCATCAGCCATTACATTAGCCTTGCCAGGGGTATAGGATATACCGCAGTTGTAGTCAGCAATAGCTTCCATCCATCACTGCTGTCGGAGGTCCAGATCTGGCTGAGTAAACAGGTACTTCAGACTCTGATGATCGGTGAAGATCTCGCAATGATTACCGAGAAGGTATGGTCGCCATAGCTTGAGTGCAAAGATAACCGCAGCAAGCTCGAGGTCATGAACTGGGTAGTTTTCTTCATGAGGACGCACTTTACGGGAGGCATAAGCAATCTCCCTACGCTCTTGCATTAGGACACAGCCTAATCCTTGTCGTGAAGCGTCGCAATAGATGACAAAGTCCTTGCGAGAATCAGGGGAGCAAGCACTGGGGCAGAAGTCAGCTTGTCCTTGAGTGTCTAGAAACTTTCCTGACATTTGTCTGTCCAATCATACTTAACGCCTTTGTGAAGCAGATTAGTCAGTGGCTTGGCGATCTTGGAGAAGTTCTCGACGAAATGCCGGCAATAGCTCGCAAGTCCGAGAAAGCTTCTAACTTGCTTGATAGTCTTCGGAGGGCTCCAGTCAAGAATAGCCTGAACTCGCTCAGGGTTGACGGCAATACCATCTTTGGAGATGACATGACCAAGGTAGGTGACTTCAGGTAACCAGAATTCGCACTTGGAATACTTGGCATAAAGTTGATGCTCGCGAAGCTTTTCCAGAACAAGACGAAGATGTTCAGCATGTTCTTCTTTGTTCTTCGAATATACCAGGATATCATCCAGATAGACTACGACGAAATTGTCGAGGTAATCCTTGAATATATAGTTCATCAGACGAGAGAATGTAGCTGGAGCATTGGTTAAACTGAATGACATGACGGTGTACTCGTAAGAACCATAACGAGTGACGAATGTGGTCTTGGGAATATCCTCTTCACGAACACGGATCTGGTGGTAACCCAACCTCAAGTCGAGTTTAGAGAATATCGATGAACCAGCCAGTTGATCATACAGATCATTGATCCGAGGAAGGGGATATTTTTCTGAATTGTAGCTTGGTTGATAGGACGGTAGTCTTGGACCAAACGGTTCGTTCCGTCCTTCTTCTTAACGAAGAGAGAAGGTGCTCCCCAAGCAGAGGAACTTGGACGAATGAAACCTTTGCAAAGAGATTTGTCGATTTTCTCCTTTAGTTCCAGGAGTTCATGAGGTGGCATCTTGTAGGGTCGTTTGGCAATAGGAACGGTGCCTGGTTTCAAGTCGATGACGAACTCGACAGCCCGGGCAGGGGGTATTCCTGGAAGTTCTTCTGGAAATACGTCTTGGAAGTCACGAACGACTGGAATCTTTTCAATTCCCTCAAGAGGTGTTGCGTTCAATGCATTCAAAGCATAAAGTCGCGCTTCAGCGTTTTGAACAATATGAGGATGGTAGCTTACTATCTCATCGGAAGGATGTAGGAGATGAATGACTTTGGTGGCGCAAACGATAGAGGCAGTATGTGCTTTCAACCATTCCATTCCCAGAATGAGGTCAATATTGGAAGACTCCAGAATAATGGGAGAAACAAGGAATTCCAGCCCTTCAATCTCAACGGGAACGTCACGACCAATCATGGTAGTTTGACATCGGCCCACAGGGGTGTGTACCACTATTGGAGTGTTCATGGGCTCGCATCGAATGTCGTGTGCGTATGCAAAATTTTCTGACATGAATGAATGTGATGCCACTGAATCGAATAAAACTAAAGCTGGTACTGAATTAACAAGAAGAGTACCCATCACAGTAGCAGGCTGGTCTTGAGCTTCATTTAGATCAATATGATTAGCCTGACCACGACCATAAGGTCTGGCATTGTTCTTATGGGGCTGATTGTTATGGCCAGTTGAAGGTAGAGCCAGCTGGCTCTTTTTTTGATTGCACTCTTTGGCAAGGTGACCTGGACGGCCACATCTGAAGCACAGACCATCATTGGGATTGGGAGCAGGAGCTTGGGGTGGTACAGCTCGAAGAGGCTGCCTCTGCGGTGGAGGAGGCAGACGAGGTGCAACATAGGACTGTCTTGGTGCATGTGCAGTTGGGCGGTACATGCTGTGGGGGATCCATATTCGACGCTTCTGCGCTGACGGGCCCGAAGATGAGCCAGCGTCATGGCTGCGCCTGAGGGATCCCTGGTGTTCCTGAAGACCAGTCTCAACCTGAATAGCCTTGTTCACTAAGGTGGCGAAGTCGGCAAAGTCATGAACGAGTAGTGCTAGCTTGATATCAGGGTGAAGTCCATCATGAAACTTCTCTTGCTTAATAGCATCAGTTGCAATGTCTTCTTCAGCATAACGTGACAAGTCCAGAAATTCCCGTTGATAAGCATCTACAGACTTGTTGCCTTGGGTGAGGTTGCGGAAATCTCGCTTCTTCCTGTCCATGATTCCCTGAGGAATGAAGCGGGCATGGAAGGCAGCTTGGAAATCCGGCCAAGTAATGACCGTTCCAGCAGGTAGGGTACGCATGTGGCTGTCCCACCATTGAGCAGCGGGACCCTTCAGAAAGAATGATGCAAAGGTGACATAGCTAGCAGGGGCCACACTAGCAGACTCCATTTCATACGTGATGTCGTGGAGCCAGTCATCAACATCAAGGGGTTGAGTTGAGTTGCGGTAGATAGTTGGGTTGAGGCGCATGAAGTCCTGCAGAGTTACTGGGGTTGGCTGTTGATTCATGTTCGGACGAGGAAACTAAGCCATCATTCCTTCCATGAACTGGCGGTTCAGCTCAAATTGTTGCATCATTCCGGCAAAGAATTCGGGCGGTGCTGGATCGTTGGCACCACGGCCACGACCAGCAGGTCTAACGATCCTGCTAACATGTAACAGGGGGTAGTTCAGCATTGAGCATTTGCAAAGACAAGGATCATTCATGATGAAACATGCATAATGAAAGAGGTACAATGGATACTACTTCGTAGTCAACACGACAATGTGTGTACTATTCAGAATACTATCCAACTTTGGGGTGAATGTGATCACGGGATCCTAATGTTAGAGTCAGTAAATTTGTTTAACCCGAATGGAAGAGAGATCAGAGTCCCAGAGTATAGACGAGGAGTAAAAGATCCTAATACCACCCAATGGCGACGTGGGCCCGTAAGACACACAACCAATGTTAGTAAAAGTTTCTCAGTGACTAGACTCAACTTCGGCCAAGGAGTTGGAAAGGGGGCTACCTACAAGCAGTCGGCTCTGATACCAACTTGTGACGCCCTTGTGATTCAATCGTAAACTAATCATACACGCAAATGTGTACGATCAAGATCAAGGACTCACGGGAAGATATCACAACACAACTCTAGACACGAATTAAAATAATACAAGCTTTATATTACAACCCAGGGGCCTCGAGGGCTCGAATACATAAGCTCGATAACACAAGAGTCAGCAGAAGCAACAATATCTGAGTACATACATGAGTTCGACAAGTTTGCCTTAAGAAGGCTAGCACAAAAGCAACACGATCGAAGAGGCAAGGCCTCCTGCCTGGGAGCCTCCTAACTACTCCTGGTCGTCGACGGTCTCCACGTAGTAGTATGCATCGGTGGTGGCATCTGGCTCCTGGGCTCCGACATCTGGTTACATCAACCGAAAAGAAGAAGAAAGGGGGAAAAGGGGGAGCAAAGCAACCGTGAGTACTCATCCAAAGTACTAGCAAGCAAGGATCTACACTACATATGCAACATTATCAAAGGAAGGCTGTATATGTGGACTGGGCTGCAGAAATGCCAGAATAGAGAGAAGGCCTAGTCCTATCAAAGACTAGCATCTTCTGGAAACCACCATCTTGCAGCAACAGGAGGGAGTAGAGTAGCATAAAGTAAAGTAGTAGTAGTGTTATCAACCTCGGCCAGAGATCCTTTCTCGACTCCCTGCGAGAAAGCAATCCCAGAGCCATACTATCCATTTCTCATCACAATCCAATTCTCATCACAAGTATCCAGTTCTAGTTGTATCGATCGGGATACAACTCCAAGTGTCCGTTACCGTAGGACAGGCTATCGAGAGATGTTTTCTTCCCTACAGGGGTGCACCAACTTACCCACCACGCTCGATTAACTCCGGCCGGACACACTTTCCTGGGTCATGCCCGGCCTCGGCCAAACAATACGCCGCAACCCGACCTAGGCTTAATAGAGAGGTCAGCACACCGGACTAAACCTATGCCCCCAGGGGTCATGGGCCATCGCCCCGGGAACTCCTGCATGTTGCGTGGGCGACCGGTGAGCAGATCTAGCTACCTCCTTAAAAAAAGGCAGGAGCTTACCAGTCCAACCCAGCGCGCGCCGCTCGGTCGCTGACATCTATTAAGCTTCGGCTGATGCATACGACGCAGAACGCCCATACTATGCCCACGTGATGGTTAGTGCTATCAGGCCAGAGGCCCCTCGGATCAAATATCCAAATTATAGTGGATTAGGAACGCGCGGTAACAAGCAGAGACTCACGAAAGATGTGACCCCGTCGCCCCGTCTCGAGGACTTGCGGCAAGGGCTAAGAATGCCCGGCCACGCCTCGTAATTATCTCGCGGGCACCCTCTAGGTCAACCTGACTCCACATCACTCGCAATTAAGCTCGCGCGGGTACCCCTTAGGGCTGACCCGTCTTTCCAAGTAACAGTGGTAAAGTCCAAGTATCCGTGTGTCCAAACATTAAGGGGAAAACCCAAGGAATCACCCCCGATGAATTCCACTCGATGTACTCATCAAGGTGAACGTAAGAGGAACCACCCCCGAGGTTCACACTTGAGGGGTTGCACGACAAAGTCGTATCAGAAGTGGTTAAGGTGGAATCACCCTCGATGACCACGGCCGAATAGCTAGACTACAGGGTTAACATCAGAAGTGCTATAGAGGTCTCACCCTCGGCACTCGATAGTAACCCAGTAGTGTTGAGCAACTAAGGGGAAAGTGATGTGCGGTGCCGGGGCCTGGTCTTCGGTCCCGCTGATTGGGTCTTCAATGATGAAGCAGCGGCAACAAGGACAAGGTGGGGGTCACTGATGGATCACTAACCAACCTATACTAAGCAGTTTAGGATAAGCAGGTAGGTAACAATGAGTAGGTTACAAAAGCAGGCTATGCATCATAATAGGAGCAAACAATAACAGTAGCAAAATCTAATGCAAGCATGAGAGAATGGAATGGGCGATATCGGGATGATCAAAGGGGGGCTTGCCTGGTTGCTCCGGCAAGGAGGGGACGTCATCGACGTAGTCGATCACAGGGGCGGCATCGGTCTCGGGGTCTACCAGAGAGAAGAGGGGGGAGAAACAGTAAATAAAGCAAACAAAGCATCACAAAGCATGACGTGGCAATATGATGTGCCGGGTGTGACCTAACGTATGGCTACACGATAAAGGTGAAGGGGGAATTCAACCGGAAGGTATTCCCGGTTCCGGACCTGTGTCAGACAGATGACCGGAGGGGGAATGTTCCATGTTCAGATAGTTAGAGGCATCTGACAGGTATGTGTGTAGCGTATTCAGGTTCGTCTCATTTTTCTAATCAACTTTCATATAGAAAACTTCTTCATCTGAGCTACGGTTTATTTTCTATGAATTTTCAAAGATTAAACCATTTTTTGGAATTATTTAAATTAACAGAAAAGGAATTATGACGTCAGCAGAGTGTCAGCATGACATCAGCAGGTCAACAGACCCGCTAACTGGTCAAACAGACCAGTGGGTCCCACATGTCATAGACAGAGGTCTAACAGTGGGTTATTTTAATTGAACAGGGGTTAATTAGCACTTGGGCCCCACATGTGAGTGACTAATTAGTTTAGATAATTATTTTTATTTAGGAAAATGTTTTCATTAGGTTATTTAGGCGGGGGCCCGTGTGTCAGTGGCACTGAGTGCCAAGTGAGCATAGTTGACCACGGTCAACGTCATCAACTGGGTCCACGGGGCCCACGGGTAGCGACCCAGAGGCGGGCCCCACTGGTGCCAGGACAGCGCCGGCGCCGGAGAGAGAGCTCCGGCGACCAAGGCAACGGCGGTGCCTCGCCGGAGTTTGCCGGGGCCGCGCTACAGGGGGCCTCAGGACCTGCGGCTTGGACATAAGGGCGCGGCCCGGCACCGCGCACACGATGCTGACGACGACCGGCTTCGGGGACGACCAGAGCATCGCCGGCGGCGAGCAGAGGTGACAGCGGCGTTCAGGAGCGCGTTGGGAAAGCCTACGGGGCGCCAAATCGGTCGCGGGTAGTCGCGTTCGAACGGGCCTTCGACGCCGCATCCATCTACGGTGGCGGCATGGCCCCTAATGGGCTGGAACGACGACGGCGAGAGGCGGGGCGGACACCGGCATTCGGCCGCGGTTGGAGACAAGGCTAGAGGGCGCACGAGAGGGAACATAGAGGTGGGAGAGGAATAGGGGCTCACCTTGCGGCACGCACGGTGGCCCTCGGAGGTTTAGTAGCAGCAGAGACGGCGCCAGAGACGAAGAAGGGCGGCGACGACCGGAGACATGGACGAAAAGGGATCCGGCGCTTTGGTGCTCCCCAACTCCAGCTGAGGCCACCGTTCGATGGAGAGGACGATGGCGGAGCTCCCCGGCAGGTTGGCGAGGCGTGGCGAGGTCGGTAGCGGGAGGACGGGCGAGGCACGGCGGCGACCGCGTCGGCCTCCTCTCCAAAACAAAGGAGAGGGAGAGAGAAGGGGATCTGGAGAGCGAGGGGCGAGGTGAGTGGGGTGGCAGACGAGTGGGAGGCGAGGGGGGCGAGGCGTTGGGGCGGTGGAGGCCTTATCCCGTTCGGCGTGGATGGCGAGGTGGTCGGGCGGCGACGAGCCCGTGTAGCGGTGCGCACCGGGGGAACAGAAGGGAAAGGAGAGCGACCGGGGAGGGGAACTGGGCCTGGCCGGCTGGGCCTGTCTCTGTGGCCTTAGGCCGAGGGGACAATGATGATCAAACACTTGTTTAGCAAAATGATTAACTTAACCCCAGGGGTTACTGTAGCATCATTACACCGGGGTGTTACACTCCGGTATTTGGGAGTTTCATAATCTCATAGTCAGAGGAACATGTATAAGTCATGAAGAAAGCAATAGCAATAAAACTAAACGATCATAATGCTAAGCTAATGGATGGGTCTTGTCCATCACATCATTCTCTAATGATGTGATCCCGTTTATCAAATGACAACACATGTCTATGGTTAGGAAACTTAACCATCTTTGGTTAACGAGCTAGTCAAGTAGAGACATACTAGAGACACTTTGTTTTGTTTATGTATTCACACATGTACTAAGTTTTCGGTTAATACAATTCTAGCATGAATAATAAACATTTGTCATGGTATAAGGAAATATAAATAACAACTTTATTATTGCCTCTAGGGCATATTTCCTTCACATACCTAGTTCAATCTCATTACCGGCAAGTTTCTTTACTCGTTTTGTAATACATCATCTCGTAACTAACTCCTTAGTCGTTTGCTTGCAAGCTTATGATGTGTATTACAGACAGGGCCCAGAGATACCTCTCCAATACTCGGAGTGACAAATCATAATCTCAATCTATGCCAACTCAGCAAACACCTTCGGAGATACCTGTAGAGCATCTTTATGATCACCTAGTTACGTTGTGGCGTTTGATAGCGCACAAGGTATTCCTCCGGTATCCGGGAGTTGCATAATCTCATAGTCGAAGGAATATATATTTGTCATTAAGAAAGCAATAGCAATAAACTTAATGATCAATATGCCAAGCTAACGGATGGGTCTTGTCCATCACATCGTTCTCCTAATGATGCGATCCAGTTATCAAATGACAACACATGTCCATGGTTAGAAAACCTTAATCATCTTTGATCAACGAGCTAGTCTAGTAGAGGCTTACTAGGGACACGTATTTGTTTATGTATTCACACATCTATTTAAGTTTCCGATCAATACAATTCTAGCATGAATAATAAACCTTTATCATGAATAAGGAAATATAAAATAACAACTGTATTATTGCCTCTAGGGCATATTTCCTTCACCCGTACACTGAAAAATGTGTGTTCTGCATGGAAATAGAAAATTCAGAAATGATAGAGACATTCTTAGTTGATTGAAAATAGAGGCTGAAAGAGCCAATGTAAAAACTACTAGTCACTAGTGGATTGGCAGATTTTACCTAGGACATGTAAAAAAAACTCAAAAGCAATACTCAAGAAAACTTGACTGAATGTCAGTTTCCAATTCTGTACAACAAGAGCACGTGTGTAGATTACTAGTACTAGTGGCAGATTTTCCCTACTAGGGGAGTTGATAACTGGATGTGGTGATGCTGGTGGTTGGGTGGCGCTGGTGCTGATGGAGTTCACACATTATCATGGCAAATTTACAAAGCTTGCAAGTAGTTGCACGTCAAATTCACGAGAAAATGATATATATAACACATGGCAATTTTCTTCAAATTTATATTTTTTATGTCTTTTAACATGGCAAACTTATTTTATGGACCATGGAAAATTTAATGTATTGGCCATGGCAAGTTTAATCCTTGTACCATGGCAACTAAGATATACTTTTACCATGGCAATTTAAGATGTGTTTTTGCCATGGAAAATTAAGATGTGTTTTTACGGTGTGTTTTGCCATGAAAAACTAACATAAATTCTGGAAGTTTCCAAAACATGGCAATCTTGCCATCCTTCAAATTGTTTGTCACCATTTTGTTCAAATGTATGTTAGTTTTTATTTCTCTAACATGGTAATGTTACTATATGGACCATGGCAAAATTAATTGATGGACCATGGCAAGTTTAATTCAAGTACCATGGAAAAATTCTTTTTTCATATCACGACCATATTATTTTACATAAATGACCGTTTTCTTTATAGATTTTACATGACGAGTTTAACTCAAGAATCATGTCTAAATTTGCCATGTTTTTAGACATATCTAAATTTGCCATGACAAAACGATCACTAAAACATGGATTTTTTTAAGTTTCTAAATCATGGCAAACTTGCCATCTTTCAAATAGTTACCACCATTTCCTTCAAATGTATATTACCATAGTCCATATAGACATAGCACATTTATATGTCAAATTTGCTATATATATTTTTTATCTCTTTTAACATGGCAAACTTAATTTTATGGACCATGGCAAAATTAATTTATGGACCATGGCAAATTCAATCCAAATACCATGGCAAATTCAATCCAAGTATCATGGCAAAAACAATCACAAGTGTAAACCTTTTGTTAGCTAAGTTTTCCATGATATATAGAACATTTTCCATCAAAGATTGCTATGGCCCATGGCAAAAACTTTAAATCTGCATGTTTTCTCGTTTAATACCATGGCATTTTCTCGTGCATATGTTGTTTTTATATTTTTTGCCATGGCCAATTTATTTTATAATCTACATCAAATTCATCGAGTATACCATGGCAAACTTTTAATTGTGTCATGGATTGTCCCTGTTTTTACTTTCTGTTGGTTGTGTCCGAGAAAAATGCAAATAAATTTGTGTATTGGAAGATGGGTAAGTCAAGAAATTTTGATCCATTGATATGGCATTGCTCAAAATTGTTTTATACAGGACCAATGGCAATTTTGTAGTTTTTTTTCTTATATCCTATATGTCCATTTTTTGTGTTTTTTTCATATTGTCATGGCAAAATTTTCACACACAATTTTCATGAAGTGTGTTTGAACATCATGGCAAATCATGAAAGTTTCTTTAATATATACGTTTTTTCATGATTGTATGGTAGTTTTGTTCATTATAGCATGGCAACTTTCTGTTACCAGATTTGCTTTCAGGGAGAGTTTTTCTTGCTCCAGTGCATTTTTAGGCCTTTTTGTGTTTTCACTATTTGTTGGGACAGAAGCAGTTTTGGGCCTACAATATTGTAATTGTTTATTTTTTTATTTCTTGAAGGCAATGGTGCTTCTGTGCGGGTTCGCTTGAAGGGAGGGAGCAGGTTGTTCGGGAGGGAGGGAGATTGTACCGAACGAAATCGTTCGTTCACACCCCTCTCCTAGATCGAACATAACATTCATTCTGGCTCCTCCCCTCCTCGAAGGTTCGGGAGATATTGACGTCCAACTTTTATTACCCATGGCAATCTGTTCATTTTTTTGACATGTCAAATTCCTGTCTTTTTTAGCCATGGATGAGGGCAAACGTATAACACGGAAATATTACTTTTTGGACAACGGCAACTTGAATATGCATTTTGCCATGGCACCATTTGTCCATTTTTGTGTTATTTCACATACATTTCGATTTTATTACACACAAAAAAGATGGCAAATTTAATCAAAATACCATGGCAAATTTTAATATGCATCCGCCATGTACCTTTTTGTTCATAATTTGTGTTGTTTCACATACATAACAATTTTGCTTGTACATAAGATGGCAATTTTAATTAGAAATAGCATGGCCAATGAATTTAACATGCAACCTGATGGCAATTTTTTGTTCATAATTTCTGTTTATACTGTTAATTTTTCCATGGCAATTTCCTAACATAAGTTTTCGCCATGGCAGATTCTCAGAAATTGCCATGTGACCTTTATGAAGGGGATTTTTTTGGCGCTCAAAACTGGGCCTTTTTTGGCCCATTTATCATGAGACGTTTCATTATTGGCGATGGGGAATACGTGGCAGCGAACAAAAACTTTCGCTGGGAGCCCCGAGTAAATCAAACGAAAACGTTCGATGTGTGTCATGGTGGGCGCACGGCAGATGCCAAGGGATGGCTAAAGAGAGGAGGAGGCTCGAGGGCACTGGTGGGCTTCAGAGGCGAGGTTGGCATGAGCGGGCGCGGGACGCCGGACATACCCAGGTTCGGGGCTCTCCGGAGAGATAATACCCCTAGTCCTGCCGAGTGTAGTTGGATGATCGATAGTACAATGTTGCTCCTGGAGCTGTATGAAGGAGGAAGGAAGCTGGCCAAGGCTTGGGCTGCTCCTTCTCTCCGGGGTTGCTGTTTTTTGTGGCTAGTCCTTCTGCTTCGCCCCCCGAATGATCGTGGGCTCCCGGGGTTTTTATAGTCCAACCCCTCGGGGGTACAATGGTAATGTTATAAGTAGGTGGGTCCGTGTAGTCGGTGTCCGGGGTCCCGGGCTGGGCCCCGCTGAGGGCTTGTGGTTCGCTGGGTTCCCCTAGGTGTGGGCCCTGCAAGCCTAGGGGGACTGTGCACCGTCTTGTCGATCGTCAGGGCGTGGCCGAGTCGAGCATCGTACAGTGCTCTCTGTCACACTACAAAAAAAAAGACACATCCGTGACATTTTGGGCCGAACGAATTTTTTTCTATCATACATATGACACTTCTATGACGATAATTGTGACAAAACCCGGTATCATCATAGATGTGGTGGGCTCCTACTTCTATGACAAAAAATCATGACAGAAAATGGGCTTTTCGTCCTACGCGGGCCGGAGACGCAGCTGCATGACATTCTTTGGGCCGTCCATGACGGAAAAAACCATGGTAGAAGCGAGGGGGAGGAAAATTTCGGGGAGTTCCCGGTTACGGTGGGAGGTCGGGGGCCGAGCGATGCGCGTTTCTCTCGTACATGTACGTGCGTGTGTGTGAGGCCTTGGCTCTAACTGAACCCGAGCGAGGCGTTGGGCTCTAACTGAACCCGAGCGATTGCACTGTAGGCTACGCGTTACTGAACCCGAGCGATCGATCGATGGCTGTTAACTTAACCCGATCGGGCGATTCCTTCGCTACTGCTGCTAACTGAAGCTGATCGATTGGATGAACAGTGAGCGTTGCGGGGGGGTGGATGAACAGTGAGCGGTGGCGTTGCCTCTGGATGAACAGGACCCCGTGGTGTGGAGGGCTGGATGAACAGTAGACGGTGGTGGGGTGCCCGTGGAGGGGTGGTTGAACAGGACCCCGTGGTGTGGACGGCTGGATGAACAGTAGACGGTGGAGGAGTGCCCGTGGAGGGGTGGTTGAACAGTAGCCGGTGGAGTAGTGCGCGGTGGAGGCTGGATGAACAGGAGCCCGTGGATGCTGGAGGAGGTCGATGGTAGCCCGTGGAGGCTGGAGGAGGTCGACGGTGGAGATGAACAGTATCCCGTGGAGTCCCGTTTTGCGGTACACCACACACCTCCCGATGAACAGGACCCCCGTTTCGACCGTAGGAGGTCCGTTTCGTCCGTTTTGCGGTACGCCACACCCCTTCCGATCAACAGGACCCCCGTTTCGACCGTAGGAGGTCCGTTTC
>NC_057808.1:340374635-340375004 GCF_018294505.1 Triticum aestivum | reverse complement strand
TACGCCGCACCCCTCCCGATGAACAGGACCCCCGTTTCGACCGTAGGAGGTCCGTTTCGTCCGTTTTGCGGTACGCCACACCCCTTCCGATCAACAGGACCCCCGTTTCGACCGTAGGAGGTCCGTTTCGTCCGTTTTGCGGTACGCCACACCCCTCCCGATCAACAGGACCCCCGTTTCGACCGTAGGAGGTCCGTTTCGTCCGTTTTGCGGTACGCCAGACCCCTCCCGATGAACAGGATCCCGTTTCGAACGTGGCCGGTCGAACACAAGGCCGTTTCCTCCGTTCTGCGGTACGCCAGGCCTCGTTTCCATCGCCTGTTCCGTCCAAGCCCTCCCGATGAACACGACCACGCATTCCGTTCCGAC
>NC_057808.1:340373938-340374625 GCF_018294505.1 Triticum aestivum | reverse complement strand
GACCGTAGGAGGTCCGTTTCCTCCGTTTTGCGGTACGCCACACCCCTCCCGATCAACAGGACCCGTTCCGAACGTAGGAGGTCCGTTTCCTCCGTTTTGCGATACGCCAGGCCTCGTTTCCATCGCCTGTTCCGTCCAAGCCCTCCCGATGAACACGACCACGCATTCCGTTCCGACCCAGCCGGTTGGCTCCCACACGTTCCGTTGCCTCCCGATGAACACGACGCATTCCATTGCCTCCCCATGAACACGATGCATTCCGTTGCGTCCCCATGAACACGACGCATTCCGTTGCCTCCCCATGAACACGATGACGACGTTGTTTCTCCGTTCCGACGCAGCCATGTACACGAGCCCTGGCCGTACGTATGTGCGAGTAGGCGTTCGAGACCCCGCCCATATGTACAAATACGTGGCCGTATTTTCTTTCTTGCACCCTGGCCGCTGTACGTACGTGTACATGCTACGTGCGCGCCTCTACTACGACACGTGCGCGCCTCTACATCGACCAGTATGTACGTACACGTTCGCGACCAGAATGACAACGCTACGTACGCTTCGACCAGGTGGGTCCCGACTGTCAGGCACTTCCTTGCCTGCGAAGATGTAGCTGGTGGGTCCCAGCAGTCAGGGGGCGAATCGTTTTTTTTTTGCCCGGACGCATTTCCTTGCGTGCGAAGATGTAGC
>NC_057808.1:340365844-340373848 GCF_018294505.1 Triticum aestivum | reverse complement strand
TGGGTTCCAGCAGTCAGGGGGTGAATTGTTTTTTTTGCCCGGACGCACTTCCTTGCGTGCGAAGGTGTAGCTGGTGGGTCCCAGCAGTCAGGGGGGCGAATCGTTTTTTTTTGCCCGGACGCACTTCCTTGCGTGCGAAGATGAAGCTGGTGGGTCCCAGCAGTCAGGGGGAAACGTTTTTTCCGCGAAATACAATGGCCCGTCCGGTGGGTCCCAGCTGTCAGGTGGAGGAATCATTATTTTCCGCGTAATAAGGAGGCACTTCCATGCTGCGGCCATGGACCCAGCTGTCAGCCTCTCCATGTACAGTCCACGTCCGATGGAAGTCGTTCCTTGACCACGTTGACCAGGCCGCGCCAAGAGCACCACGGCGGTGGAAGACGGCGAGGCCTAGGAAGGGGACGATGCGGAGCCGGGGAAGACGGGGCAGTGGAAGCCCGGGCGGAGAGGAGTACGAGGGTTCACTGGTTCGGCTGCGGTGTGAGGCTGCCGTCGCCGCAGGGCCTGGCCAGCGGTGGGAATAGTAGGGGGCGGTGAGGCCTCTGCGGCAGCACAGCCGGCCACGGGAGGCAGGAGCATGCGGCACAACTGGCGCTCCTTTGGGCGGCTGGAGCAAGAAGACCAGAGGTTGAAGAAGCACTACGGCAGTTGGATGGACATCGTACGATCACTCGAGCTAGAATCGTTCATATTGACTAAGTTGACAAAGCCCTCCATCCCCGTCAACTTAGTTGGCCCACAAGTCATCCTCCCACTATGGTGGGTCCCAGCTAGCAGGGGGTATTCATTTTTTTTTGCGTAATAATGAGGCACTTCCTTGCGTGCGAAGATATAGCTGGTGGGTCCGACATGTCAGCGGGGGGAACATTTTCTCCACGAAATACAGAGGCCCTTCCGGTGGGTCCCAGCTGTCAGGTGGAGGAATCATTGTTTTGCGCGTACAGTCCACGGCCGATGGATGTCGTTCGTTGACCATGTTGACCAGGCCGCGCCGAGAGCACCATGGCGGTGGACGGCGGCGAAGACTCGACAATGGTTGCCCACGCGGTGGGGAGTACGAGGGTTTACTGGTCCGGCTGCCATCGCCGGAAAATAACAGGAGGTGTGGGTGAGAAGAGGAATGGCCTGGCCAGCAATGAAGTAGGGTGGGGCGGTGCGGCCTGTGCGGCAGCACAGCCGGCCACGGGAGGCGGGAGCAGGCAGTCCCACCGGAGCTGGTTTGCGCGGCTGGAGCAAGAAGATCAGATATTGAAGAAGCAGCACAGTCGTTGGATTAACATTCAACGGTCACTGCTGCTAGAATCGTTTGTGGACTAAGTTGACAAAGCCAAAGTACACGTCAACCTAGTAGACCCACAAGTCAGCCTCCAAATCTGTCCCAAACAGCATACAGCCCGAAATTTCTAACCAGATTGAAATTAATTTTAAATCTAAATATACCTTAATTTAAATTCAATGAAAATTTACCCGCACAAAAACAATGAAATTTAAAATATCAAAATCCGAAAGAAAACAATATTTTGGAACTAATTGCCTGTTTGCTGTATTTTTCATTTTACAGCCCATTTATTATTACTTATAGCCCATTTCTTATTACTTATAGCCCATTTTCTGGGCAAAATGCATCCCTCCTCGTCTTGAAAGATTTCCGGCCCAGCAGGGCGTAGAAAAGCAAGTAGGCCTACGTTGGTTATTCTGCAAAAAACAAAATAGCTGGCTAGCCATTTTCAGAAAGGAAAAAAACAAACTGGGCTGGTCATGTGCTAAACATATGAAATAAAAGCCTGGGCTAGACGGGCCACGGGTCCCGCACAACCCAGTTGATACCCTTCTCCGTCCCGAAAAAACAAAATTACTACGCGCCCTGCTGGGTCCCTACTGTCATCCTCACCATGTACAGTCATCTCCTTATTCCTCTCGGTTGTTGACCATGTTGACAACACCGGAGGGCGGCGCCGCGGCGAGAGAACCAAGGCGGAGGACGATGGTGAGGCCTCGGAAGGGAACGAACAGGAGCCGGGGAAGATCACAGCCAGCTGTGGGAGGCGGGAGCAGGCGGTCCCGCCGGCGCTGGTTTGGCTTTGGCGGCTCGAGGAAGAAGAGACTGAAGAAACGCGACAGACGTTGAATGTCAATCCAACGGTCAAGGTTGGCACAATCGTTTGTTGACTAAGCGGACACCAAGTAGCATACTTTTTTATATATAGGAAGAAAACTGCGAGGAAAATGCGTTCGTCTGCCGTCCTCCTCACAGGGAACGTTCGCCACATAAGTGACTAGCACCCTTGGTTTTCAACCGAGAGGTCTTGGGTTCGAGTCCCAGGAACTCTCAATTTTGTCCTCCTTCCTTCCTTGCAAAAAAGGGAAAAAAATCAAAGACTTGGGAAGGCGTACAGAACAAGCTAGTGTACCAGTAAAGAGACGTTGCCGACTTTTAGAAAAAAGAAAGACGTGCTCCTGTAGCTGGTTCGAATCCAAACCTAGACTATGACTATATATGGTGGTATGCTACTCTGCTAGTAATGAAACTGACATATCCAACGTTCGCTTCTCCTCTTCTCTACTTACTCTGCCTAGCATCAGAAGCTCTGGCCACAGCAACCATGTCCGCTGGCTGCTCGTCCACCTGCTCTTCAGCAGGCAACAACCAGATATGCGCCAAGTCGCCACCCGTACCATCGCTTGTGGGTCTCATCACACCCCCGCCGGCACGCGCACCGTAGCCGATTGCTCATCGCAACCCGCTGCCATTGGTGTGGTGCCACTGCTGCAAATCACGCAGAGTTATCCGTCGCGTCTCAACCACAATCCGCAACCCTGGCCGAGTCTTCTACAAATGCCCGAATCATGGGGTAATAATATGTTTAAGTGTTGTTCTGCTGCTTTCAGTTGCTGATTTTTTTAATAGTTTGGTTGATGATCTTCCAATTTGATTCATGCAGAAAAAGGAAGATTTGTGTGATTTGTATTTCTGGGAAGTTGCTGATGTGGGGGAATGCAACTACGCTGATTATTTGGTTAGCCGAGGAATCCCAATACCAGCAGGTTGGGGTGTTGGACAAGTAACTGAAGGAACGACAGAAGAGGAAGATGCAGAGTAGAAGGTTAAAGATGCAGTTCCTCTGATCATGGGCAAGCAACATCTGCTGAACGGCCGTGACATCAATGAGGAGATGAAAGAGCTTGAGAAGATAATGGGCAAAATCGATGTGCTCTGTAGGATGATTGTCTCTTTATTTGCAGTGTATGTAGCACTCGAGATGTATTCAGTGGCTACGACATGAGCACTTTGCTGAAACTAGTAATGAATGAAACCTGTGTAGTAGGCTGGGCGTAGTGTTGTGAACATCTAATGATTTCTATTAACGGAAATCAGGGGGTATCCCCTTTTGCTCATATAAATAAATAAATAGCAGAGGCCCTGTCGGGTCAGCTTTGTTCTCACTCGAAGACGTTGAGCAAATTGCAGTCCAACAGCAAACTATGTCATCAAATTCAAGTTTCACAGCCAAATATGAGTACAACTAAACAACAATGTCATCATGTTTTAGTTGTCATACAATCACCAAACACAAATCAGCATACATAACAAGTGATGTTCTCACAGCAAAATACTAAACAACATGTTCATCAGGTTTCAGTTGTCATAGCAAACACAATTTCACATAGTAGATAAAAAAACGTCTTCTGACAGGCAAATACGACAAAAGCAATGTAATCATCATCCACAGCAGCAGCGTCAAGTTCTTCGCCATGTGTATCAGTCTGAATCGTAATTCCCCACGGTGTCATCTTCTTCTTCGTCCTCGAATGTTGGCTTCTTCTTGATCAACTCTTGTATGTCCACAGCACGACATGCAATCTTTTCGCCGGCGTCATTGACGTGATGGTTCTCAAAGATATTAGTAACATCTGTGTTATCTTGTACATCAGGAGCAGTGTAAGCATCATCTTGTTGTGCAACTTCATTAAACGAATTCCTCTGCTCAAACCTTTGCAATACTCTCCAGTCATCGCTACGTGCAAATGTGTCTTCCAAGAAAAATATCTGTGTTGCTTGATTTGCCAAAATAAAAGGCTCATTGGTCTGGTACGCCGCCTTGACATTGATGGATTTGAAATAATCATCAGCTCTGGGTTTTGCGATCCTGGAAAACAGATTATACCAACGACAGCACAACAGAACCACACACCGATGATCCTCGAAACTGGAGATATACTGCAATTGAAAATTGTCTGTTATGTTAGCATACATTTCAGTTGTCTCTTTGTCATACGTATCCGTGCTCATGATGACATTGTTTTGTGTCTTCCCGCCTTCGTCTCGTGCAAGGGTGTTGTAGCGCACATCTCCAACAATGCAAGATTCATAATGTCTTACCCGAGTATCAGGACCCATTGCTAGTGAGTAAAGGGCATCATCAACTGCATGCCCATCCTCCCGCATCTTCCTAACCTATGGTTAGAAAATAGACAAGTTGATCATCTTATGTACTCAATATATTAAAAAACTGACAGTGCACTTCAAAAGCTTACATGGTTCTTGAACCATTTCGCAAATCCTGCCATAACTAGTTTGTCAATGTTTCTTGGATTTTGCGGCAGTAACTCCTCTTTGTAGATGCTGCACAACATAGTGATCGCGTCAAACATCTAAATATATAAGAATGTGCTGCAAGTTTAGTAGATTACGATGTATAAGTTGCAGTACTGCACTTACTTGATATAAGGTAGTATCTCAGGACAATTATTCAACACATACCAAACCATTTTGTCCAAATCTTTAGGTTTGTCCTCTTGTCGACTCTTCCCTATAACTTGAACAGAATAATCGAAAACATTGAGCCCGGGATTGTCTTCACCCACCTCTTTGCTAAGCTGATCAGCTGTTTCAATGTATTTTGAGCAGAATGTCAATGCTTCTGTAGCAATGTAGGCCTCTGCAATGGAACCCTCGGGTCTAGCTCTGTTCCTAACATAGCCCTTGAAAGTGCCTAGCCGCCTTTCAATAGGGTACATCCAGCCATACTGTACTGGACCTCTAAGTAGTGCCTCATCAGGTAGATGAACAGCCAAATGCACCATCACATCAAAGAAGGCTGGAGGATATATCTTCTCAAGGTCGCATAGGATAGTTGGTATCTTATCTCTATGACGCTCCAAAGCATCTATCCTGATATTCCTACTGCAGAGTTCCCTGAAGAATTGTCCCAACTCTGCAACTGCTCTGTATAAGTCAGGGCGGCCCAATCCTCTAAGGATAACAAGTAAAACCCTTTGAAGTAGGACGTGGCAGTCATGAGTTTTCAACCCTTGTACCTTGTTTCCATCTGCACTGACTCTCCTTTTAGGGTTGGAAGCAAATCCATGTGGGAATCTCACACGTGACAGGACCTCACGGAATTATTTTCTTTTTACCTTGTCCAAGACGTACACAGCTGGTGCCATATCCCGTGGTTTACCTTCATCTTGCACCTGCAAATCCTTTCTGATACCCAGGTGTGTCAAATCAATCCTAGATTTTAAGGTATCTTTCGTCTTGCCTTCAATATTAAGAAGTGTGCCGATAATGCTGTCACATATATTTTTCTCGATGTGCATCACATCAAGATTATGCCGCAGATCCAAATCTTTCCAATACTCCAAGTCCCACAAAGTGGACCTGCGGGTAAACAATAATCTCTCTTCTACCCTGCCACACTTCCTTTTCCCACTACCATTACCAGGATGGTTTCCTGGTGTAATATTCCTGACCTTCTCTAATTCCACTTGCAACTCATCGGTGGTGAGCCTCTTTGGCGCATCACGGTTTTCATGCTTTGCATTGAACACATGTCTTCGGTATTTTCTAGGATGTGGTTTGTCCTTGGCAAGGAAACGGCGGTGTCCAATGTAACAGATCTTGCTAAGTATTGCGTATGACAGCGGATTCCTGTCACAGCGAACACATGCATTGTAACCATGTGTCGTTCGCCCTGACATGGTGCCCAAAGCTGGATAATCATGGATGCACCAAATTATAACAGCACGCAGAAAGAAATCAGCTGGTAGGCTGCTATATAGGTCTCGAGTGAGAACACCCTTCCATAGTTGTTGAAGTTCCTCCACAAGAGGCTCCATGAACAAATCAAAATCCTTTCCAGGACTTTTTGGACTGGGATGAGCAAGGCCATCATGTAGTTTGATTCTTTGGTGCAGACATTTGGAGGCATGTTGTAAGGGATAACAAGCACTGGCCACATGCTATATGTGGCACTCTGGTGGCCAAATGGGTTAAATCCATCTGAAGCTAAGCCAAGTCTAATGTTTCTCGGGTCAGCAGCAAACTCTTTGTGTTTATCATTGAAGCTTTTCCACTCACTACCATGAGATTGATGGCTCATTACATTCTGATATCTGTACCCCTAGTTCCTAGAATGCCACAGTACATCCTCTCTTGTTTCAGCATCATGAAACAACCTCTGCAATCTTGGTGTAATTGGAAAATGTCTCAGAACATTATGAGGAATCCTCTTCACAGCATCGCCATCTTTCCATCTTGATGATTTGCATTTCGGGCATTCACTTAAGTTGGCATAATCCTTCCGGAACAGAACACAATTATTCTTACAAACATGGATCATATCATATCCAATTCCAACTGCACGAAGGAAATTTGTCATTTTACTGTAGGTGTGTGGCAGCTCAGACGCATCTGGGAAAGATTTGCAGAAAGCAGCCAACATCGCATCGAATGATTTGTTGGTCATCCACTCAGATGTCTTCACCTGAAGAAAGGTGACCATAGCTGAGAATACTGACAGCTTATTTCCTGGGGTGACAGCAACGTTGCGTTGTTCCAACATGCGGGCCCACCGTTTTTCTTCTGCAGGTGAAAGTTCATGGAATTCACAAGCATTTCATAGCATTGTTTCAATGTTGGTCAAACTCACTGGCTCCGCCACCACCACCTCCTCCTCCTCTTCTACCTGAGTATCAGGCAGATCAAGATGGTGATCTGCTGCTTCCACGTAGTCAATAACATTGACGTTCACAGCTTCACCATGATGAACCCACCTAGTATATGTGACCGACATCCCATACAAGTGTAGATGATTTTGCACAGTTGACTGGGGTCTTGTAACTGAATTCATACAACTGCTACACGGGCAGAGCACATCTGATTTCGGACCACCGTACTCAGCTCTGATAAAGTTCATGAAGTTTTCAACCCCCTCGACATATGCAGCGGAGAATCTTCGAGCAGAAGTTATCCAAGTCATGTCCATCTGTTAGACATACAAATTAGTTCTTCTACTAGATATTACAGGAAAAACATATATGTTTTTTTATGAAGTCCAAAAAAAATACCTAGGTCGATGTCTAAAGCTATGGCAAGATATTTGGACGAGCAGATCTAAGTAACGAAATATATGTAAAGCTAATTCAGCAAACAGATTTGAGTGCCAAATTATGGCAGGCTGTTTCAGCAGTCAATGAGGCAGAGCACACAGCCATCAAAGTATCGAAGGCCATCGCAGCAACAAAGATCGAGTATAAAACGGTGTAGAGCTATTTCACCTAACAGAGTGCCTACTAGACCATGTCAATCCACGCCACAATAAATATATGGCAGGATATTTTAGCAACTAACCGGCCTTGGCATGCCATCTCAGCTAAGCAGATTGAGTGCAGAACAGGGCAAGGAAGCTTCTTAAGCAGAGCATATTGACAGTAAACTAGTTCGGCAAACAGTGAGATTAACAGCGTCTATCAGCTAACATTCAGTGCTGCACCGACATGAACGGGGCCTCAGTCTAGAATGTGCATACCGTGGGAGAAGCTGACCGCCGTGGGTCTCCACACGAACGTCGCCAGCAGTGGCGGCGCTGACCGCCGTGCACCTCCACAAGAACGTAGCCAGAGGTGGCGGCGCGGCTAGAGGACGGCAGTCTACGAGAGCGTACTGTGGGAGCGAGAGGATCACCGAACCGCG
This sequence comes from Triticum aestivum, assembly GCF_018294505.1. Classification (NCBI taxonomy): domain Eukaryota; kingdom Viridiplantae; phylum Streptophyta; class Magnoliopsida; order Poales; family Poaceae; genus Triticum; species Triticum aestivum. The sequence continues at coordinate 340,365,873 of NC_057808.1, read as the reverse complement.
GCGCCGACGTATCGGTGCAGCGGGGAGGG
>NC_057808.1:340341321-340365542 GCF_018294505.1 Triticum aestivum | reverse complement strand
AGCGGGGAGGGCGGCTTTGGCGGAGCGAATGGAGTGGAGGGGGACAGGGGGGAGGGGGGTTTGCGGAATATTATTGGCTAGTTGGCCGAAGGGCGGTTGAATCGGATTTGGGGGGAATTTTTGGGTGTGGGGGTGGAGGATTTTCGCGCGGTGGGCGGGGGGAGTTTGGCGCATAGTCGGTTTCTCCAAGTGCAGTCCCACGTGTAAGTGAAGAGGCAAGCCGAAGCGCGTTCCGTTTGCGTGAGCCGTGTGCAGGACCGAACGTGTGTGGGGTGCAATGCGACCGCAACAGGAGTGATGTGAGTGTACCGCCTTTTTTCCTTTTAAACTAGGTGCTTCGCCCCCTCAAAAAAATTTTGTTGCTTCGCGCGATCCATCGATACTACTACTAGTAATCCGGTAATCCCGACTAAAACGGCACGGCCGGGTCTTTTCCCGCGCGATATGGTGGGAGGTTGGCTTAGTTGGGTTTTTTAGGACGAGTAATGCTACACCTACGTAATCCCAGTTACGTAATTAACGTAATGTGAAACGTGTGAGCTGTTGATTGTAGATTGGGGGGAGGGAGGGGCCCACCACCATGAAAATCAGGGGAGGAGAGAGAGAGGCAATTTACGTTAACCCTTTCGAAGGTTCCCGTAGATGTAGAAAGATGTGAAATGCGTGAATGTGTAGTGGACGTACTATTGGAGTGCCTAAGATAATTTGTGTATGTATAGACCCTATGTGTTTATTTTACTTCGCATGTTAGATTTGTCTCGGTTCAATAAAAAGCAGAGTTGGTGATGATGGTGTGCCTGTCATCCTGCAATATAGGCCATCCGATCTATATCTAACGGATAGGAAGGAAACTATGACAATTTACCCGCACTCCTCTCCACATTTGCAGATAAGGCTTTCCCTCGTTCATCCTTTTCTCCCACAAGATCTTGATCTTCCGTGCAACGCACGGGCATCTTGCTAGTACTCCTACAATATGTATATTATTGTGAAAGTTCATATACACCGGCCGAGATTAATGTAAACACGGCAGATTTTCATTACATTTCGAACTTTTATAGGACAGAAAAATAAAAGAAACCCCACCCTAAACCTATTCTACGGCGGCGGCCGACGTCCTCCATCTGTGATCTCTATGTACGGGGGCGGGGTTCAAGACCCGTGAAGTGAAGGTGCGGTCTCCGACGAGGAAGAGTAGAACACGGGATACGGACCGGCCAGTTGGCCCACCATGCCCTGCCGCCTCCCATGCCCTACTCATCCTCGGAGGAGTCCCCGACCTCGGCAGTGCCGGACGTTGGACGGCGGCAAGTAGGACGCGTGGTTGACGGTGCTCTCGTCGTCGGCCGCCAGCGTGGCCACCGCTTGTGCGGTCGCGTCCGCGTCCGGCTACGCCGCTATTACGTCGCGAGAGGCGACTTGAGGGAGGGCGGCGACCTCGAGCTTCATCCCAGAAGACAAGCTCTCCCGCAGAGCATTCGCACTTGCGGTTATGGCGGATGTGGTGCCAGGTAGGAGGACGATGCGCTATGGTGTGGAGGTTAGCTAGGCGTTGCCGCTTTAAGTAGCGCATTCCGGTGAGGCCAAGCGTCCGGGTGCGTCATTAAGTCGCCGGAGTTGGTTCCTCGGGCACTGAGCCTCTTAACGACGACATACGAACGGACGGCATGAATGTGGGCAGCTGGCGTCGGCTGGGAACGCACCGCGCGATGGCGCGAGGGACGAGGGTTTTGGTGTGCCAGGGTAGTCAGCTGCGGTCGTGGCAACGTTGGAGATGCCCTTTGCTCACATGCGATCCCCGCATGTCATTGAAAAAGCAAGACGTCCCGGCATGGTCTCAGGTCCATAGGATGCAGTTGGGACTATTTGATTGGATTAAAGGGAGGATTAGGCCCACCCCACCTGAAAATCAGGGGGGCATATATAGATTAGATGCAAAGTATACGTAGCAGCTACGTAGCCCTTTGTAAGTCTAGGATTAGGCTTCTTATTTTCGGAGGACGTTGTCCTGGCGGTTTGCTAACATGCGGTCCCACGTGTCAGTGCTTTACCAAGCCGATCCGCGTCCCACATGAGGCAGAACAATGGTAGAAGCAACACGTGGTTAAGTTGAAGAAGATGAGGGAGAAGCGGATTCAGCAACGAGTGAAATGATGTGATGGTTGCTTCTTCCCTCCAACTTAACTGCGGGAAAGGTGCAACTTTGTGATTTGACGCCTCATTGCTCATTACTACGCCGGCGCCATGACTTGGGTGCTTCACCCCGGCTGCTCTGCACTGTATTCCGGTATGGCACGTGGACCCGGTAGCTTGATGTCCCACATGTCGGCGAAAGGGACTAGAAGATTTATGAAAGCGAGCGCTCCACTCTTACGACGGAGGAGTAGACGACATGACGGCCCAGTGAACTGTCACTTGTAGTACTGTATAGTACTATAGTTTTGCTGTTTCGCACGATCCATCGATACAAACCCGATTAAACATGAAAGGGCGGGATTTTTCCCGCGCTGTAGATGATACTGGCCATACATTTCAAAGGCAATTTTAATGTATGCAAACTGAATAATTATAAGTAACAATATGATATCTAGTCAAACTAAAAACACATATGATTTATTGTGTTAGAGTGTAGTAGTAGTGATGTATTGCATAGTTGTTAGATGTAACATGCGAGAACGTGTAGAGATGTATTTTTGGAGGGCCTACAGAGAGAAAAGCGTAATACGGTCACCGAACTTCAGAATAAGCTGATTACGGTCACTATATACGTTTTGCGGTGATTATACGGTCACTTGCTCACAGTTCAGCATCGGATTGCACTCTGTTTGACCGGCCAAATAGTCTGCGTGGCACCTTGTTGACTAGTTAAATTGACCACGTTTCTTGTGGGTCCCACCTGTCAGTTCGCATAGGCAAAAGGTCAGATAAACACAAATTTACGCAGGCGCGACAAGGCTCCAACCCGTGCGCGGGAATCACCTGGTTGTGTATGTGTCTGTCAGGGCCTGATGTGTGCGCATGCACGTGTAGGTTGAGCACTTGAGCGTGAGAGTGTGTGTTGGTCGTGTGGTGTACTGGTGTGTGCATGCATGTGTGCGTGTGTGCGTGTGAGTGTTGCGTGCATGCGTGTGAGTGTTGCGTGTGTGCGTGGCTGCGTGTGTACGTGTGAGTGTTGCGTGCGTGCATGGGTGCATGTGTTTGTGTGAGTGTTGCGTGGATGTAGCTCGTGTGCATGCATGCGTGTGTGTATAATCACCACACCAGCTCCTGTGTGTTAAAACAGACGGCTCAGCATACCAATACAAGGCCACCTTGTCCGCTGTGCCCGCGGTCATGACTTCGAACCACCGTCCAAATATTTTTTGTCGTTTGTTTTCATTCTTACTAGCAAGATGCCCGTGCGTTGCACGTAACATCAAGATGCATTTGTATGACTTGTTTATCTTGTGAGAGAAAAGGATGAACGAGGGAAGGCCTTATTTGCAAATGTGGAGAGGTGTGTGGGTACCTTTTTGCAAAATTGCCATAGTTTCTTTCCTACCCGTCAGATATAAATCGGACGACCTATATTGCAGGATGGCAGGCACACCATCATCACCAACTCTGTTTTTTATAAGAGTGTATTTTATGTATTTTATAAGAGTGTAGATGTAGAGTAGATACAAGTCGACAGGTGGGCACGATGGTAGTGAGATAATATGATGCAACACTAGAGGTGCCACGTGGAGCGTTTAACTGGTCAACTAGTCATGTCATGAGCAAATACAGAGTTGTACGGTGAGCCCGTGACTGTATAATAACCACTAAACGTAAATGGTGACCGTAATGAGTGGATTCTGAAGTCCAATGTACGTATCGTGCTTTCACTTCAAATACAATGATCGTCATTGCATATATCGCGAGAGAAAGATGAAACATGTGTGAATTTTCTGGGGGCTTACTTTTAGAGGACCTGGAGATAGTTTTGTGTGCATACGTGAAAGGGGCGTATAGGGGGATTATGCGATGGAGAGAGAGATGCTCTTCGTTTCTCTTTATTATGACTAACTTTGTATATAGTATAAAAATATATAAATTCACAGTGCGGAATAAATATCATTGTGGGCACCATGCAATGCAAATTAGCGTTCGTACTCCTCCATATAACTTTGTAATGTTGTATATATGTAGAAACTCTAAAATAATTTTTTGGCCACACTTTATTCAAAAGGAATGTTGTATGCGAAATAAACGTGAAGAGAGGGCTTTTTAGATCAATGGGGTACGTGATGTAACATGTGTGAATGTCTAGTTGATGCATTTGGCAGGGCCTAGAGAGGTATGTGTGTGTGTATTACGTATTCGAGGGAGGCATGGATAGAGGGGCCGACGGGGGGGCGTGGGAGAGATAGCACGAGAAATGAGAGTGGTCTAGAGAGAGAGAGACGATATGACGTCACGACAAGAGATTCCATTCCCTTGAGTGTGTATATGCAAGGGGGAGGGAATAGAGGCACCAGGAGAAATTTTCTGTATGTGTGGTGTTTGTGTTGGTATGTGTGGGTGTGAGAAGATAATGAGACGTGGGGGCAAAGGGTGTGTCACCGTGTGAGGTCCGGTGGGTCGAGGTGAGGCCCTTCGTTCGGTTCCGACCTGCGCCACATTGGTCGGCCCGTGACGCATTTAGGAAGACCCATGGATGACTAGTCGTACAAGACAAAGATAGCAGAATTGTGAAGGACTCTATGTCCACTGACAAAGCCGGCTAGGATTTGTAACCCTAGGTTCTCGGACTAAGGTAACCCCTTTATCTCTGATATTACTATTCATCCAACCTAACTTTAAGGGGCATCCTACAGAATGCTCTGCTAGAATCATACTCGTCGATTAGGAAGAGAGGTGTGAGAAAATGCGTGAGAGACAGGCGTAAAGATAATGTGCGTACATGAGACACGTAGGCAGGTCCATGTATATAGAAAGGGTCGATGAGGATTGTGTGTGTGTATGTTTGCGAGAGGAAGAGTGCTTGTGACAAAGGTTAGTGAAAACAATTGTAAATGGTTACGAGAGGGAGGGAGGGTTATATCTAGAGCATGTGTGCGAGAAAGACACCTCGGGAGAGAGTGTGTGAGCATGTGTGAGAGACCACCGATGGAGAGTGAAACTACACGTAAAAGACTGCTCTACACATTGATTAAAGATATAAATTGTATCCAAATATTAGGATGGGATCATGATATTTGCAATTTGCGTAAGGAGCGGTCATTGATCCATCAGACATCTAGATTCTATCGAATTTGAGCATGTCTATGTTATTATTCGACACAATTGATCCACATAGTTAGTATTTTGAACTCCATACAATGCATCGCTTTAGCAATCGAATATAAACGTGAGTATAGTTCATGTTGTGTGTGTAAAGCACATTAGACATACGAAAGTTACACAATGGACATTATAAATAGCTACCTATGAACTAGCATACATTTGAATTCAACTTAAGGTGGTTTTAAAAAATCGAATTCAACATGAAGTCCATTCAATTATTTGAATTTGATATCATGGCATTTGTAAACCATACCTAAATTATGGGGGCACCAATCTTTGCTCTGATTTTGTACATAATAGCATATGTAGTCGTGTACAAAATAGATTCAAATTTAGCTCCTCCATTCCAAAATAATCGTAGTTATAGGATTTTCAAGTGTCAAAATTTCAAAAAGAAGCGGATAATTTAATGAGGTTTTCAAACATACAAGGTCAAATATAACGTTGTCTATTTAGGTCAATCCTCATAGTTCAAGAGTACTCTAAATGTGAATGCTTGTGTTTCAAAATTTCGAACGAAGCGCCAAAAGAGCCTCTACTCGCCCGAAACCGCGTGAGACCAATGTTTGGTAGTACAAGGAAATTACTTTTCTAATAACTCCGACCCGTGAAACCTACCGGCCCGACGTCCAAAGGTCTAAACCGGGGTAGGTTTGTAGCTTCATCTAGAAGCCACACAATCGCATCCGAAAAACATTCATACACAATGGCCGCCTAAGCACACATGCGCGCGGCCGAAATCGCTCCCGCCCACTATTTGGGACACCTGGGATTACCATCCTACCCCCAACCCGCAGTAGGTCCGAAATTTAAGAGGAGGGCAAAGTTTGTACTTTCCCCAAATTTCAAACAAGCGCGTCCCATCTTCTGTTCAAAAAAGCCAAAAACAAGCGTGTTCCAGACCGAAACATGGTTCCCCCCACCCTTTCGATTCCCCATTCGTACTCCGTGGGCGCCAAAACTACCTCTCCACCAGCCGCAAAACCCCGGCGTCCTCCGTCCGCCACCCCATCCCACCCATCAACCGCCGCCCTCCTCCATCACGCCGGAGCTGATACCCCGACGTCATCGTGCACCGCAACCTCAACCGCAACGCCCTCCACGGCTAGTAGTTGAAGCCGAGGCCGAGCCATCCGTACCCGAGCCAGTTCAACCATGCCGTCCTGCGCCTCACCGTTGCCGCTCCAACTTCGCCACCCTCCACCGCACCGGAGCTGTTCCTACTACGCCGTCCTTCGCCGCCTCGGATCTGCTTCCCCTCCGCCGACATACGGCCACGGCAACACAGTCAACAATTTGGCCATGGGTTCGTCCAAGCCTGCACCCTTCAGAACATCGGTTTCCCCGGTAAAAGAAGAAGATCGGCGCGGCATGTGGAGGTGACCACACCGGCAACCGAAAAAGGTACTCCTCTTCCCTTATTCGTGCAAATCTTACGTCTCTGCTTGCACGGTATTCATCCCACAGAAGACACTAGTTAACCGCTTCTTCTTGATACTAGATGTTCCTAGTAACTCACGATGCACAAGGTTTCTCCTCATATACTATTTCACCTTAGCTAGAGGTCCGTCGCCCCCCTGAATTTCAATTTCTGGCCAGTTGATTCCCAATTAACGGAAGCATTCCCCGGCGTAACAGGCGCTAGTACGCCTATTACGCCGGGGAAGCAGCGCCTTGGTGTTTATCTTAGGGGCGTGTGCGGCCTAGAGCTACTGGCGCCCGATCTGGAGGTCGGCCGGGATTAAAGGGATGGCCTGGGGGCGCTGTCAAGCACGGCGGTGGTGTGAGGTCGATGGGAGGGCGGGGCGGCGGAGGCAGGGGTCTGGGCTGGTGGTCGCTGGCGGTTCGAGAAAGATCATCAACAGTGACTGGCGGGAGGTAGACGAAGGCCATCTGCCCGTTCCTTATAGATCGGACGGTTCATTAAAAAATCGACTGACCTATTTATTTTCAGTCGACTGTTATCTTAGATATGACCACATGTGGTGGTGTGCTGGAGGAGTACCTACATTTCCTGTGCTCATATATTACAAAATCATACGGAGTAGAATCTAATTTTGTTTGCCATGCAATGTTGTAGAGCTATCATATGTCTCCTGTCATTTATTTTTCAGCCACCTGCTATCTGCTACTTTTACAGTGCACTAGTTCTGCACACACTTCACCCTTACTCTCACTATTGTGTTTTTATGCAAGGGTATTTTAGACTCTGCTACCATGAGAGAAGCCAAAAAGAAAAGAGAGAAGTCGCTCCAGCTTCGTATGCGGGTAGGCAAGACACGTTACAGCGCTATAAAGGGTGCAGTGTCAGCAAATGGAGACGGTAAACGTAGCTCTGGAGTTCATGACCTCGCTCGCAATGAACCACCATCCCAGGTGCTTTCTTTAACTTCGCAGTGTCATATGTGGTTGCATGTTCCATATGGTGTCTAGCTTGTATTCGAAAGGCCGAAGTCGGTAAGATAAGGAAAGATATGTTTTTTACATGAACCACCATCCCGTGAGCACCAGAAGACAAATAGCTAGTCAGGGCACTGGCCGAGCCAGTGACAAGCCCAGCAAAGATAGGCATCACCTGGAAGCCAACTAAAAAGCTGCGATGGTGGTGAAGCAGCCCGCCTCCCACCAGGCTCTCAGGTCCTAGATGATCATGCTCACCACTCCAGCCGGATGTCTAGCTTGTATTGCTTCCAATTTGGTTAAATTGCATCTGCTTAGCTTACACATTATACCTTTGAATATGACATACCTTTCTGTTTTTGGTACATACTAGTACATCTGTGTATTAACCATGTTCTTACATCAAACTAATGTTCTTGTGTATCCCTCATCAATCACTTATGACGAGCCAGGCAGGCAAGGGACTACTCCTCATTTAAAGAATGCAGCGTCAGCCTCCCGACATGATTCTCAAGAAACAAAAATGCTAGATGAAGATAGTGAACGTAGCTCTGTAGTTGATTACAGCATTTCCCCTACACTAGCATCGCAGGTGCTTGCTCTAACTTGGCAGCGTGATATGTGGTTGCATGTTACATATGGTGTTTAGATTGTAATTCTTCCAATCTGGTTAAACTGCATGTGCTAGTCTGCTTAGCTTATACATTATACCTGTTAATGTGACATGCCTTCCTGTATTTAGTACATAGTACATCTGTCTATTAAGCATGTCCTTACATAAAACTATTGTTTTTTTGTATCCCGCATCAATCAACATGACGAGACACCTTTAGTATATGCAGTGCGATATTAGTTGCATCTTTCATATGATTTATAGCATGCGCTGCTTCTAATTTGTTGAAATTCCATTTACGATGGGACGCTTTTAACTTGGCAGAGTCATATTGGTTGCATCTTTCATGTGGTGTCTACCTTGCATTGCTTCTTATTTGCTGGAATGGTTTCTGCTTAGTTTACACAAACAGTTGTGAACATGCCATGCCGTCCTGTTTTTCGTACATATTCCATCCTGGTATCATGTGTTTGCCGTACATCAAAGTAGTGATTGTCAGTATCATGCATGAATGAGTTCTGAAGGGAGAATTTTATTGCTTTTTCTTGTCGGTTTTACTTGACAATTCAAAATCAATAAAGCGGAAGGAAGTTAGCAAGGCAGCGGATAAAGGTGCTCCTTCCGAACGGAGGGCCTCTACAGTTTCTACTCCTCCACACCCCCCAAGATGATTTCCAAGACAACACATGCATAGACACTCAACAAAGTTGTGTTTATGATGAGCACGTCTCCCCGAGTGCAGCATCACTGGTGCTCCCTCTAACTTGGCACTGTTATATGTGGTTGCATGTTATGTGTGATGTCTAGCTTGTATTGCTTCTAATTTTGTTGAATTCCATCTGCTTACTTTACACATTATACTTGAATAAGACACGTGTTCCTGTTTGTAGAACATACAATATCTGTCTATCACACCATGTTCTTACATCAAATTACTAATGTTGTGTAACCTGCAACAATCACTTGTCATAAGACACGTTTGACTTCGGAGTGTGATATAGGTTACATCTCACATTCTTTTCTAGCTTGTACTACTAATTTGTTGAAATGGCACTTATGACGAGACCGTTTTAACTTGGTAGAGTGATATTCGTTGCATCTTTCATATGGTGTCTAGCTTTCATTGCTTCTAATTTGTTGAAATCCCTTCTCCTTAGTTTACACATCATAAGCTGTGAATATGCAATGCTGTGAATATGCAATGGCACTAATGACGAGAGATCTCTAACATGGTAGTGTGATGTTGTTTGCATCTTGCATATGATTTATTTCTTGTACTGCTTCACATTTGTTTAAACGCCATTTATGATGAGACACTGTTTACTTGGCAGAGCGATATTTGTAGCATCTTTCGTATGGTGTCTACCTTCCATTGCATTGCTTTTAATTTGGTGAAATGTCTTCTTCTTAATTTGCACATCATAGTTCTGGTTATCTCTTCCGTCCTGTTTTTCATACATATTACATCCTCCTATCATGTGGTTGTCTAACATCAAATTTCAGTTCGTCTGCATCACGCATCAATTTGTTCTGAAGAACTAAATTGTTATTCGTTTTTCTTGTCGGTTTGACTTAACATGGCACAGAGAAAGAGGAAGAAACACAGAATGGCAGGGAATGAGAAGCGGATGAATCCTGGAGATTCTGCTGGTACTGATGGTGCAATAGAAGGTCAAAGTCCAGCGGAAAATTCTACAAACACGGGTTGCAAAAAAAGCCAAACTGAAACAAATAGCTGCCACCAAACAAGCAGAGACAGCCCTAGTTCTTGCAACACCTACCACAGTACTACCAGCTGCACGACTTACTCGTGCGTCAACTGAGCTAGCAGCACGTTCCCAAGCTCCCTTGCCACCTGACACTACTTCCCAAGCACTCTTGACACAAGACGAGTTGGCAATATCAGATGAACCTTGTGAGCTTCAACAGCAAGAAGGTAGTTGTTGGAGTCAAGTTACAGTTGCATGCTTCTTTATATGTAGTCTCACAGTTTGATGTACACTAACACTTCCTATGTTCGTTGTTGGACTAGCACCTAGGAGCAAGAGGAAACAAACATCAGGGATAATGCTCGATAGGTTAACTAAATCTAGAGGAGGAAGAATGGAGATCCGTTTTGAGGCAGGTTTAAAAAGCCAACGTGATGCTACGGAGTCAGCCAAGTTAGTATCAGAGGCAGCGGTTGCCGTTAGGTGTCATGTACGTATCCTCCCAACATGGATTCAGTACAGGAATGACAAAGACGAAACCCAGTTCAACACCTTCCTCGACCATTTATCTGTAAGTATGGTTATGTATGGAAACTAGTAATATCGTCTTGCTCTGTCCCATACTTTCTAGGTTGCTGATAATGAGACTCCCATAATTTTCAACAGATGAGGTTCAAGTTGGATAGCCAAGATGATGCAACAAGACAAGCTTGCACCCATGTTTTCAAGTCTGCTCTGCGACAGTATCGGTATGACTTGAGGAAAACTCACTTTGAAGGCAAGGCTAAAAGTGACCTTTCCCAAACATCTTCAGTGGAAAATATATCGGATGAAGACTGGAGGGGCCTTGTTAAACACTGGTCTGATCCGAAGTATCAGGTACATTATATATATGTGATTAGATCACATGTTGAAGTCCTATTTACGCATGTGCCACACAAATCTATCTTCTTGTAGGTGAACTATTCAAAGAACAAGGCCAACCGTACGAAAGTGAAATTCCAACAGACGACAGGATCTCGTAGCTATATTGCACACTGCGAGGCTCTTGTAATTAGCTAATGTTTCACTCTTTTCGCTGTACCATATTATCAGATCTATATTGACTTGTTCGAAATGCAGAGGAAAGCCCACAAGGACCAAAAAGTACCTGAACCAAATGTTGTGGAAATCTTCAAGGACTGTCACACCAGCAAGAAGAAGGGCATGACTACACCAGTCAAAGCCGTTGTTGTAAGTCCTTAATCCTCATGCCTTTTAACTACTACTTACTCTGACTTGTGCCTTGAACTGCATGGTTTGCAGCCAATGTCTATTACTCTTTTCAATTTTATACACAATTGTCTTAGCGTATCATTGCACCTTACAAGGCTTAAAAGAGAGGAGTGATGTTCCTTTGATCTTGACCCGTAATCTAGTTCCGTGCTGGACTTGCCCACACAATGTTACAATTGCCTATTTGTCTGTTCTCAGTTGTTTTGTGATATGAATGATGTCATACTATGCTTACTGTATTATAAACTTCGTCTCTTTATCCTTAGCCCTCAATACAATGTGAAGAAATAGACAATACATTAGCGATGGTACATGGTCATATGTTTGGAACCTGGTTTTATTATGTACTTTGCAATAAAATACAACTAATATTTTACATGGGTTCACCAGAATAAGTTATGTATATAGACCAAAGCTATTTTGTTTGGTTTTTCTGCCTCCTTAATATCTTTTGTTCTGGTACTACTAATGTAAAACCTCAACTTTTCAGCGAGCTATGGAAAAAATGGTGGAACCTGTTCATGGTGTAATTTGCCTAGTAGGTTGTTGATAGGCCAAATTAATTAGTGGTCAATCAAGCTAATCAGTTACTATTTTGTTTGAAGATTGCAACAGGAATTTTCATGGACAAGAGGATGCTTGGGACATGTCCTAGCCAGACTCAGGGTATCTCGGAGTTACCACAATGCTACCTAGGACAAGTCCTAACAGGGATCAGAGGTCAAAGCTGAAGATTGCAATGCTATGGGTGGAGTTACACAAGGGAAAGTGCAACATGCAGAAATACACGTGAAGATTGGAGGAATATGATTCGTAAGTGATCGCAATTATGTGTTGCGATTAGCGACGTTGCCAGAATATTTTATTCATAAAAGGCAAGGCAAGGAGTGCTTATACTATGAATATGGTCAAGAGGGGTTGCCATGCAGGTTAGCTATGCGTGTTAGCTGGCCGATTGAAAACGTAAAGTGATATATATGGTAATCGTGCTATACATGGTAATCCAATTAAGATAGCCAGATTCTAGTCGGTTCAGCTTTGGAATTGTTTTCGTATATGCCAAGTCCAGCGTGCCAATATAAATGTAGGTCATGCCCGATTGAGAAAATAACAATCGATCTATCAATACAAACACTACTTTTTTACGTATGTTTTATCTATCATTCTTTTCCTGCTGAGCCCTAGCGGCCCTAGGGTTTGGTTCAACTTTGTCGTTTTGCGCTAAAAAGCGGTCGTCTCTCCTCTACGAAAGCGAGGGGATCTTTGTTGCTTTGCTCGGAAAGCAATCGTTTGTCGTCACGAAAGTACGACAGTTATCTTGGTGTTGCGCGGCGATTTCGCGTGCCAACACAATTGGCGACTCCGCTGGGGACGGGAAGAAGAAGAGGCACATGATGAGTACCGAGTCCAGGAACAGGAGCGACATCGACCCGGAGAACGTCATCGTCGTCACACTCGACGATCTATCAGAAGATGATCGCCAGGAGCTTGAAAAAGAGCTTAAGAAAGAGATGGCCGAGCGACTAAAATTGAAGTTGACTGGATACTGCAAGACAAGGATCGGCATCGTCAAGAAGGTACATGTGCCGAACCCTTCAGATTCGATCAACACCGAGGTAAAAAAGTCAACCGAAGAAATTTCTCATCTAATTGATGTGTGTGTAGCTACCAAGTATGATTCTGATGTGAAAACTATGACACACACAATTACTCAATCAGTAGCTAATAGAATTAAAGAATTTAAGGAGCAGCTTCACAAAGATCTTGAAAATATTTTACCTAGTCATGTTCGGTCGTTAGTGCTGCAAATCAACAGTGATTATTCTGAGAAAAGACCGATTGAGAATAGTGGCTTCATTAACTTTCCTAGTAATATTCATACACCTAGAGCATCGGCTAATAACATTGTGCATCCCCATGTTCCTTTAAATAGCGATCAAGGTGGCCGGAACTATGTGAGCAGTTTGGCTAATAATTTTATGCCTAGCGTAGTTGCTCCTACTGTCTCAACTTCGGTTCCACAAAATCACAACAACAATAACCGAAGTGCTAGTTCTAATTCTAGTTTGCAACAATTTATTTATCCAACTGTAGAATATAGTACACCACCGTTGTTGACTGTTAGTATCGGGATTCCGTGCGGGCGGGTACCCGATTCATATTTTAATGGGTCTCCGTTGCAAGCATCACAAGCTCAAATATCTTTGCCGGAGTTTCCATCACGTGCTAGCGTTCCATCTGCTCCACAAACTAGTTCTCTACAGCCGAATGATAATTTTAAGGATAAGCTTGCTAGTATACTAAGAGAATTCGGTTTAGAACCTAAGAGTAAAGCATGTGCATATCAAAATTCATACCCTGATTACTTCGATTCGATGGCTTATCCTGGCGATTTTAGAATTCCTGACTTTGTTAGGTTTACAGGGGAAGATGGTAGATCCACTTTCGAGCATATCGGACAATTTTTAGCCCAATGTTGTGATATCGGCACATCGGATGTTTATAGGATTAAATTATTTCCGTTGTCTTTGTCCGGTATTGCATTTACTTGGTTTACATCACTTGCTCCTAATTCTATTTCAACATGGGCACAATTGGAGCAAAAATTTCATGAGTACTTTTATATCGGTGAAACAGAACTTCGGCTTTCAGATTTAACTATGGTTAGGCAGAAATATAATGAGCACGTTCATGATTATATTAGGAGGTTTAGGGATGTCAAAAACCAATGTTTCAGCTTGACCATAGCCGAAAAGGATTTAGCCAATCTTGCCTTTCGGGTCTTCTCGCTCATATTAAGGATAAACTAGAAGGGCAAGAATTTTTAGATGTTAATCAAGTTTTGCAGAAGGCTTTGGCGCAAGAAAACCAGACTAAGGGGATTAAACAATATAGCCAGTTTGAAGATAATATTGATAATGAGGAGGATAATCATGTAGGTAATGACTTCGATTATGATAATAATTCGGCTAGTAAAATTGACGTTAATATATGTGTAGCCGAATGGATTCAAGCGCCAAAGTCAAAACCCTTTGCATGTTCTGCTTTGAAGCCCACACCTGCTAGAAGAGATGAAACTAAATACACATTTGATGTTAGTAAGTGTGATAGAATTTTTGATATGTTACTGCAAAATAAATTAATTAGAGTGAGAGAGGGTCATGTAATTCCACCTACAGGAGAGTTGGATAGGAGAGCTTACTGCAAGTGGCACAATTCTTTCTCTCATGCTACTAATGATTGTAACATGTTTTGTCAACAGGTGCAATCGGCCATTAATGAAGGACGATTGATGTTTACAGAAACTTCTAAGATGAAGCTCGATACTGACGCTTTTCCTATCAATGTGGTCGAGCTTGAGAGTAAGAAAATGCTTATTCGGTCGGATCAGACCGAATCCGCAAGAGAGAGAAATGTTGTTTATGATAATGCTTCTCCAAGGATGATCAAACGAAAAAATCCAGAAGTAGGAGTGCGGAAAGTCAATGGGAGAAGGAAACAAGCTCCAAGACCAAAGTCGTCAGTTAGCATGTTGTTGGGAAAATACACCTCGCACAAGGCCAGCAATGTGTTTAACCGGCTTGGAGGGAATATGCATCCTAGATCTCCTTCTGGACCTGGCGGTTGCGAGAAATGGCAAAGAAATTTATGACCAACAACCCTATATTGCAATGGAGCCGACGTATTGGGGTTGTGCACCTCCTGTGTACCCGCAGTTTCCTCCATGGGGTTTCCATCCTTGCGTGCCAGGTTATTTTCACCCAGAATGGGTTCCGCCGAGGCCTATGTTCAGACCAAACATACATGAGAAAAGGGCTCGGCTCAATGAGGCAGCTAGATCACGTGATGCAATTGTTGTCCAAAGGGACCGGTCATCGGTACATAGTGCAGATGGTGAAGATCATATAGGTGGTCAAATATTTATGTGGGTGCCGATCAACCATAGAAGTGATGCAAAGCACATGATGGAACTGTGCGTGGCTGCACCGAGATTAGCGCAATAAAAGATAATAGTTTACAAGATGATTTGCAGCCTAGTGTGCAGACACATGTAGACAAGAAAATTGTACGTACTAGTGAGTTGGTTGATGCATCTGCTGATGAATTTGCTAGAGACAGTGGGAAAATTGAAGCCAATGGTACAGAGGAGAATAGTGATGGTGTGAAGTTGCAGCAAACCGTCCAAGGAAATCAGCTTGAAAAGGAAACTAATTTTGGACAGAGCAAAGAATTCGTTGTATCCTCATGTACTAATCAACGTTCTAAATTGGCAAGCTCATATGCTGATTTATTCATGGGAGGTTGTGGCCCAGGAGCGTCCAGAAATTTCAAATCTAGCATTGATTGGGATTTAAGCAATGTACGCGGCCATAAATTTAAAGCTAGTAATGGACATGATCAGCAGAGAGGTGTTTCGGCCAGAGATAAAATATTTGCCGTAAAAGCAGAAGTACGTCAGTACAGGCCGAGAGACTCGGGGGGCAACAGAATTAAGTCAGCTACACCAGAGATTAAACCAAGACCTCGGTGGTGTCCAACGGGACTCACACACACTCAGAAACGACGTGTGCAGAGACTACGGGCATTTGAAATGAAGGAAGAGATAGTCGAGAAGAAGCGCTTGCTCGATCCAGAAAAACCAATGGTGCCGAAAATGACATGGAGGGAGAAGCGCATTGTGGGGGAGAAGTTTCCCAAAACTCCCAATGGACAATATTCAAAAAAGTATTGTCATAGCATGTCCAAGAAAACCTGAGATAATGTGGCCGATATGTTATTGCAAGTATCGCCCTAAGTAAAATTGGCTGATATATTTTTTGAAATATCGCCCTAAGCAACTATATGGCCTGTGAAGTTATCGACTTTGTCGTAAGGAATAATATGTTTTTGGTGAATACAATTATACCAAAACAGGGGGCATGTGTTCATGGTGTAATTTGGCTAGTAGGTTGTTGATAGGCCAAATTAATTAGTGGTCAATCAAGCTAATCAGTTACTATTTTGTTTAAAGATTGCAACAGGAATTTTCATGGACAAGAGGATGCTTGGGACATGTCCTAGCCAGACTCAGGGTATCTCGGAGTTACCACAATGCTACCTAGGACAAGTCCTAACAGGGATCAGAGGTCAAAGCTGAAGATTGCAATGCTATGGGTGGAGTTACACAAGGGAAAGTGCAACATGCAGAAATACACGTGAAGATTGGAGGAATATGATTCGTAAGTGATCGCAATTATGTGTTGCGATTAGCGACGTTGCCGGAATATTTTATTCATAAAAGGCAAGGCAAGGAGTGCTTATACTATGAATATGGTCAAGAGGGGTTGCCATGCAGGTTAGCTATGCGTGTTAGCTGGCCGATTGAAAACGTAAAGTGGTATATATGGTAATCGTGCTATACATGGTAATCCAATTAAGATAGTCAGATTCTAGTCGGTTCATCTTTGGAATTGTTTTCGTATACGACAAGTCCAGCGTGCCAATATAAATGTAGGCCGTGCCCGATTGAGAAAATAACAATCGATCTATGAATACAAACACTACTTTTTTACGTATGTTTTATCTATCATTCTTTTCCTGCTGAGCCCTAGCGGCCCTAGGGTTTGGTTCAACTTTGCCGTTTTGCGCTGAAAAGCGGTCGTCTCTCCTCTAAAAAAGCGAGGGGATCTTTGTTGCTTTGCTCGGAAAGCAATCGTTCGTCGTCACGAAAGTACGACGGTTATCTTTGTGTTGCGTGGCGATTTCGCGTGCCAACAGAACCGCCACCTTCTGAAGGTGGCGAGGCAACTATAACCGCAATGTCAGCTTTTGCTCCAGTGGGTCAGTACCTGTCCACTAACAGTGCCAAAAGCACGTTCCTGCGTAATACTGGGTTGGTTGTTAAGTCAATATCATCCAAACTGCCTCATGATCAAGATATGCAAGCTCAAAGCAATGTTGTATCTGCGCTCCAGACACAAGTCCATTCCCTAACAGAGACCCTTTGTGAAACAAGGAGAAACATTGCTCAATGTCGTCAAGATATGCATGGTTTTGAAACCAGACTATCAGACATTTGCTATGTTGTTCAGGAGCCTAGGGGAAATTAAGGCGAGGGTTATGGTGCTCCATCGGACAATACAGCATGAAAACGTAACAGTCAGGTCAAATGAACTGAGCTTCTGAACTTCTGGTGGTGCATTTATCTGCTAGACTGTTAAGTTTTATGCCAACCTTCCTTTTGTTATATAGTTGTAATTTGTTTTGGTGCGATACAAAATTTATTCTTAACGTGCAGCCACCGGCTGAAGAAAACAACAAGCCATTTTTGTATAGTGTAGGGTGTTCCCTATATTTGCACTGGTGGCGATCTTTGATGCCGAGTGGATGTAATCTGTGCAATCGCCTTAATAGCCTAGCGTTAGTTTCGGCCTTATTTATTTCCTAGTCTTCTTTTTCCCTGGTTTGCTAGTGGCCGCAACTACCATGGGCCATATACGGGCCGTAGGATCCATGGGTCTCCTACGGGCCGTCGATAAATGGGCCTGTAATCGGTGGGCCTCGGGCCGTCGGATAAATGGGTCTACATGGGCCGTAATCGGGCGTAATTGGTATCGGCAAAGCACGGTAACAGGCCGTAGGGCAGCAAAGGCTTAATTCTGTCACACGCATAACGGGTCGTTAATGGGCCAGAATATAGGACGGGCTGGAAACGGCGCAACGGGTTAACAAACCAGAAACGGGCCGACTCTTGCCATTGGCCGAATTTGGCCCATTAGGGTAACAGGCCAGTAACGGGCCGACTCTTGCCATGGGCCGAATTTGGCCCATTAGGGGAACAGGCCAGTAACGGGCCGACTCTTGCCATGGGCCGAATTTGGCCCATTAGGGGAACAGGCCAGTAACGGGCCGAAAGTAATCGAGGGCCGAAAAGGAGCCCAAGAACGTATGGGCCGTCAATAGGCCGAAAGCTAACACGGGCTGGAAACGACCCATGTAAATCACGGGCCGTTAACGGGTATAAAGAAAATTACTGTTCATTATGGGCTAGAGTCACCGTGGGCCTGTAAAGGGCCAAAAGATACGAAGGCCTCATATGGGCCGAAAGACATCGTGGGCCATACATGGGCCGAAAGTGAAATGGGTTGGTGTTATATTCGACGGCCCACATGACGTTGTTGGGCCGATTTCCTTTAGGGCCTAACGGGCCGTGAGTTAACGGGCCGTAAAATGGGCTATTTGCGAAGAGACCATTAACAGGCTTTTCATGGGCCAGCCCGTTAACTTTTGACCAAGTCAAACGGGTCGGCTTTGTAAGCTAAATGGGCCAGTGGTGGGCCGTGGCACGTGTCGACATATCATAGGCGCCTATCTGACCCACTGACGAGCTGACACATGTTTCGTCCGGCCAATAAGAATTTTACACGTGGAAATTTCCCATTGGTCGGGGCTGTTAACGGGTTATCGGATCCAAAACCCGACCCGATAGCTTAACAGCGTTCCATTACGGTGGATGCCACGTGTCGGTCACCCTTGACGGAAGCACTTCTGTGACGCGCGATTTATCGTCATGCAAGTGGACACTTCCGTGATGATAATTTTGGTAATGTCATGGAACACTTCTACGACAGCACCGGTATGACTATCTTGATTCTGTCATAAAATCGTCATGGATGTACATGCATGACAAAAAACGCGACCTACTGTGACAAACACGTATCATCATGGAAGTGTATTTTTTTTGTAGTGTCAGGTTGCCGCTTGCTGTCATCAGCGGTGAGGGTGGGGGCACTGTTGCCACGCCAGCCCTGGTCAGCGGGTAGGTGAGGGGCACTGTTGCCACGTTCTTGCTGACCAGAGGCATGGGCGGGGCACTGTTGCCTTGGTCATCGTTGGTTGAAGTCTTGTCCCCGTCATACGGCCTGGATGGGACGGGAGTTGACCCGCGGCTGGATTGCGTAGCACGCCATGGGTGGCGCTGGCTTGGTGAGGAGGCCTTGGCCGTGCCGGGTTCGGCTGTCTTGCGCCAGTTGTTGGGGCCGAGTCGACGTGTCTTGCCGGGTCGGTTAGTCTGGCCGGCTTGGGGGGCTTGGCCGGGTCGAGCGACCCGACCAAGCGCGCACCGGTATTGAGGGGCGGTGCCAGCCCCATTGTTTTTGAATAGGATCCGGCTTCCGTTGGCTGCCCGGGTTCCATTCCCCCGACAGTAGTCCCCGAAGCTGTGAAGGTCCGCCGTCTTTGGATGAGTGGGCCTTCGCAGTTTCCCCCTTAAGCAAGGTGGATTCTGCGAGCGCCAGGTCCGGCAACACCCACTGTGTGCCGGTTTTCTCGGAAACCGGATCGCGGCGTCACGGTCGTGGCGGGGACCGAGAAGTCCGCCGAATCTTGGGGCAATCCCTCGGGCTTTGCGCGGGCGCCACATGGTGCTCGGAAGCCGGAGGGGCCCGACAGGCCACACGCGTGACGGGACCGGGCGACGGGCTGGGGCCCGCCGCCGCGCGCCCTCGGCCCAAGCGCGCGGATTTATTGTGGCGTCCGGGGGCCGGTTGCTCTTTCCCGGGCAGTTACTGCGCGTGTACGCGCGCACTTATTGCGGGGTAGTGGAACGGGCGCATGCAGACGATCCCACTTCCCCACTTCCCCATGTTCAAACCGAGGGTTATAAATCGGGGGGGGCAGGGGGGTGGCGGACATTATTCTCGCTCACGCCCTCCTGTCCCTTTGCTCTCGCTCCGCTCTTTGCAACAGACGCACTGCGGCACCCGCTGCTCCGAGCAGAACTCCTTTGCCGTCCATCTTCCTTCTTCTTTCTTCGATCATGTCGCTGCCATCGGGCTCCTGGATGGGCTCGAACGTCACCTCCGAGGACATCACCCAACTCCGGGCGACTGCCGCGGGAGACGGACGTCGGCGTCCGCCTGCCGCGCAGCGAGCAGAGGCCTCGGCCCGAGGGGCAGGAGTGTGTAGTCTTCCTCACGCACTTCGAGCGCGGGTTCGGGCTGCCGGCGAGCACCTTCTTCCGCGCCTTCCTGGAGTTCTTCGGGCTCCAGCCGCATCATCTTGGCGCCGGCGCCATCGTCCAGCTCTCCGGCTTCGTCACCCTCTGCGAGGGGTACCTGGGGGTCGAGCCTATGATCGACCTCTGGGCGCGCTTCTTCTCCTTGAAGCAGCAGGGCCCGTCGCCTGGGGAGTTCGCCGATTGCGGCGCCGCCGTCATCTCGAAGCGGTCGGGAGCGGATTTCCCCAAGATCCCGCTGGAGGACTCTGCCAAGAAGTGGCAGAACTCCTTCTTCTACGTCCGCAACCTTGGAGCGGATCACATCAATCTTCCGGCCTTCGCCATCGCACCGCCGTGGGCGAAGACAAAGTGGGACTACTCGCCCAAGCGCCCGTCGCAGGAGATCGTTAATCTCTGCGAGCGGGTGACGGTGATGAGGACGCAGGAGGGGCTTACCGGCACCGACCTCCTCGCCGCGTTCATCATGCGCCGGGTCCTTCCGCTTCAGGGGCGCTCCTGCCTCATCGGCGAAATGGTCGGCCTTCAGGACCCCAACCGCATGGGGTCGACGCGGCTGTCCGCGGAGCAGGTCGCGCGCGGCGTGAACGACATTTCCAAGGCCAACCTTGGGGAGGACTGGCGGTTCGGCAAGGTGCCGTACAGCCAGTCGAACCCGGCGCCGCAGGTAAGTGTCTGGTCTTCTCACTTTGCTGCCGTGCACTTTCTCATCCGTCCTGACGCGACGTGGAGGGTACTTCTGAACGCGATTCGGCATCCTTACGCCCGGGCTCCATCGCAGGTGAAGCCGGTGGCGCCAGAGGAGCCCGTGGCTCATGGCGGGGAGGAGGAGGCCGAGTCCGACGCCGGCGCAGGGCGTCGCGCGGGTAAGTCTCGCATTTTTCTTCATGTGTCTTGAATTGCTGACCGCGACACAGAATGGCCGGTGCTGACGCCAGTTGTTGGTGTAGTGGCGTTGGGCGGGGGAAGCGGCGACGCGGGCGGAGCCGGGTCCTCGCATGGGGCGGCGCCGAGCCGCCTGCATGGGAAAGACAGCGTCGCGCCGCGACCCCGGGCCCCAAAGCGCACGGCGGACCCGGCCGGGGCCGGGAGGCCGGCCAAGAGGAAGCGCGGCGGCGGGCACGGGAGGCCAACCCCGGTCCCAGTATTGGCAGGGTGAGCTTCATCTCTTGTTTGCGCTCAGGCTTTTTTTGTTTCTTGAGCTAGTCTTGTTTCTTTTCTGCTCATTCTGTCTTCTTCTCTAGGTCGCCAATCGCGTTGGCGAGGGCGGCGGCGGAAGCCACGACCGCCGAAGGGGCCGCGTTCCGCAGGAGCCGGTCCGACCTTGCCGACCAGGCTGAGGCGGAGGGACGAGCCGACTCGGACCTCGTCCTGGATCCGAATGACGCCGAAGCCTTGGCCTGGCGGGACAGGAACCGGGCCGAGGCGGAGCTGGAGGCGGCGTCGGTCCGGGCTTGGACCGACGCGGCGGTGCCATGGGCGCGACCCGGCGCGGAGCCGGTCTGGCGCGAGATGCCGGAGGGCACGATGGTGGCGGCGACGGTCTTTGAGCCATCATCGGTGAGGGAGCGCGGCCGTGGAGGCCGGGCTGAGGTGGTGATCCCTGACCGGGGGGGTCGTGGAGGTGGAGGATGACACCCCGCCGCGGGCCGACGTGGCCGAGCGAGCGGGGACTGATGGTGGTGGAGGCGGCGTCGTTTTGGAAAAAACGCTGCGGGCTGCGGCGTCGGAGGCGCCGCCGGTTTTGGAGGAGGCACCGCGGGCGGCGGTACCGGAGGTCACCCCGGCAGCTGGGCCGCAGACGGCGGCGCAGGGTGTCCCGGCGTCCGGGTCAGGGTTGGCGACGCAGGGCGTCCCGGAGGAGGTACTGGCCGCGTCACGAGCGGCCAGCGAGGAGCGGGGGCGCCGCTGTCTTTGGGCCTCAGACCCAGGAGGAGGCGGCGCTGGACACCGTCATTCGCCGCCTGCGAGGCCAGACGGAATGGCTCGAGGCCTTCGCCCAAGCCAAGATGGAGCGGACGCGCGACCTGGAGCGCGCCGTCCTGGTAAGTTTTCTTGCAATTTTCTTCTTTGTGGGGGCACGCCAGCGCACCACTGGGTGTAGCCCCCGAGGTTCGGGCCAACTACGTAGTAGTTGGGTCGAATCTTTAGAGTGTTGGCCTTGTTCTGATTTCTGCTTTCTTCAGCATCTCGACGCCTTCCGGGTCGGCGCCTACAATTGTCTCCTGGGCAAGCACCGGGAGCTCGTGGAGCGGCTTGCCGCCAAGGAGGAGGAGCTCCGCGTCGCCGCGGGTATCCTTGTGCTCTTTTCTAGTGGGGGCGCGCTAGCGCACCAACTGGGTGTAGCCCCCGAGATTTGGGCCAACTGTGTAACAGTTGGGCCAAATCTTAAGTCTTGCTTTTTTCTTCTGCTCATTACTTTGGCTCTTTCATTTTCCATTTTTATAGGCATTACGATCGTTCTGAGTCCTTCTTTTTCGCAGCCGTGGTGCTGTCCTGGGGGGCTCGTCTGCTCCGGGCCGGTCATCACTACGACCGGCTTGTTGCCGACACCGGCCGTCTTGGCGTCGAGGCGGCGCAGGCGAGGGCGGAGGCGACCGCGGCTCGGTGGTCTCTCGATGGGGCCAACCGGCTGCACGAGCAGCTGGCGGGTCACAAGAGCCGCCTCGAGGCCGAGGTGGAACTCCTTAAGGCGAAAGCCGCCAAGGTGGCAGAGGCGCAGCAGGCCCTGGTGGAGGTGGACCAGCAGCGCGGCCAGCTGGCCGACGACAAGGGCCGGCTCCAGGCCAAGGTGGATCGCCTGCGGGGGCAGGTCACCACGGCTGAGGGGGCCCGTCAGGACGAGGCCCGTCGGCGCGAGGCGGCCGAGAAGGCGGCCGAAGACAAGGACGCTGAGCTGAAGGCGGCCGATCTGGAGAAGGCGCTCGAGGAGCGCGACCGCGCCATCGAGCGGGAGCGGCGTGGTACGTTGCTTGAGGCGCAGCACCTGGAAGAGTCCTTCTCCAGTAAGTGCTTTTTTCTTGTCGTTTGCCGGGTCGGGACTCGGCCTTTCTTCCTTGTTGTTCTTCTTCTAACTCGCTTCTTCCTTTGCGGCAGGGGCCTTCCCAGAGACGCAGCGGCTGGCGGAGGAAGCCGTCCGCTATCAGCATGACCCGACCGGCGTCGTTGGGTCCGGAACGGATCCGCGGGTGGCCTGGACCTTCCCGGAGATCATCGCCCCCGCTGAGGCCCGCCTGCAGGTTCTGGGAACGCAGTTGGGGCGGCTGTCCCAGGCCGGCATCGCGATGACGGCGGCCCTATGGCCGGACTCCGTCCAACCGAGCAGCTTCTCGCGCCTGGCGCGTTGGTTGGAGATGCGGCCGGACCGGCTTGGCGAGTGGCGCGTCTCTGCCGCTCGTGACGGTGCTGAGATGGCGCTCCGGTTCGCGTTGTCCTGGCATCCGGACGTGCAGCTGGACGCGTTGATGGGCCAGCGGGCCGGTTCGGAGCAGCTCTTGCAGGAGCAAGCTGGCCGGATCGCCTCCTGGGCCAGCTACATCACCGAGTTCGCCTTCCACGACGAGTTCCATCTGGAGCAGACGGAAGACGGCGGGGTCGTGGACGGCGACGACTACGGCTTGCTCTTCCACGACCCGAAGGGGAGCTCGGAGGAGACGGGCGTCTACCGCGACACGGACGCTGAGGAGGGCACTGGCACCTCGCCGGACCCGGAGGCCGCGAGGGGAGAGCCGTCGATGTCGCGACGCGGCCCTGTAGATGCCTGAGACACTTTATGTAAAATTTGTTAAATAGCAGGTCCACCCACCCACTGGGGGTTTTAGGGTGTAATGAACTCGGGCCGTGGGCCTTTTCTTAAGTACTTGTGTAGATGTCGTGGGTGCTTTTGCTTTTTTACCTTCCGGCTTTTGGACCGATTTCATGC
>NC_057808.1:340312334-340341070 GCF_018294505.1 Triticum aestivum | reverse complement strand
TCAGACGGCCGAGGCTCCGGTCCGTGGCAAGGAGTTCGGTTCTTTGAGAGGAGCGCGCAGGACTTGGGTCCCTCGAAACGTTGAGTGCGAGCGAAACACCCACTGGGCCGGCTGGCGGCAATCCGGCGAAGCCGGTTGGCGAGCAGCCGGTCGTGCGGCTGTTCATTTGATGAATGGCGGGCCGGTTGATCGACCCGGCAACCTTTGGCTTAGTGTATGAAGCGTAAAGGAGCTTTGGCCCGTTGTGCTTGCCAGCCGACAGCCAAAGTTGGATCTGTGGCTTTAGGGCAAAGTGGGGGACCGCGGCATCCTAACTTTATCAGGAATCACCAAGTAAGGCGGCGGGGTGGCGACCGATGCGGCCAGCCCCCGAGCCCCAGGGTTGAGCGAGTCGGACCGGTGGCCGGTTCAGTGGTATAGTGATGCAAGAAAATAGGGACACAATAAATTGGTCGACAAAAGGCAGCCCCCGAGTCTCGTTCGGGGACCCCATAGTTTCATGTGTTTACAAAAGGCGATGATACATACGCTCGTGCGGCTAACTGTAAAACGGGCGGAGGAGTTCCGCGTTCCACGGCCTGGTCGTTTCTTCACCGGCAGTGTCCTTCTTGCGCTTCCTTGACTTGCGTGCGTCCATGAGGTAGTAGGCATTGCGGTCGCGCAAGGCCCTGCTCATGATGAATGGGCCCTCCCATGGAGGGGACAGCTTGTGCTGGCCTGCCTGCTCTTGGACGAGTCGGAGGACGAGGTCGCCCTCGCGGAACGCGAGGGGCTTGATTTTCTTGCTGTGGTAGTGCCTCAGGCCTTGCTGGTAGATGGCCGAGCAACTGAGCGCCAGGAGGCGTGCTTCTTCGAGCAGGTCGACGCCATCTTCGCAGGCTTCTCTGGCTTCGGCTTCGGTGTACATCGCGACGTGCGGCGAGTCGAACTCGACGTCGGTAGGGATGACGGCTTCGGCTCCGTAGACGAGGAAGAACGGGGTGAACCCGGTCGACCGATTCGGCGTGGTGCGTAGACTCCAAAGAACGGCTGGCAACTCGTCAAGCCAGCTGCCGGGTGAGCGGATGAGCGGCTCGACGAGTCGCGGCTTGACGCCGGACAGGATGAGTCCATTGGCCCGCTCGACCTGCCCGTTGGACTACGGATGCGCAACGGAGGCTAGGCCGAGGCGGATGCCGGAGACGGAGCAGTATTGCTCGAGCGCGCCTTGCCGAAGTTGGTGCCATTGTCGGTGATGATGCTGTTCGGCATGCCGTAGCGCACCACTATGTCCTTGATGAACCGGACGGCTGTTGGCCCGTCCAGATTCTTGATTGTCTTGCCTCGATCCACTTGGTGAATTTGTCCACTGCCACTAGCAAGTGCGTCATGCCGCCTCGGGCGGTTTTGAAGGGTCCCACCATGTCGAGTCCCCAGACCGCGAAGGGCTAGGCGCTCGGTATGGTGCGGAGTGCTGACGCCGGCTGGTGGCTGCGTTTGCTGAAGCGCTGGCATCCCTCACACTTGAGGACGAGCGACTCAGCGTCTTGGAGGGCCGTGGGCCAGTAGAAACCATGGCGGAACGCCTTGGCCACCAGGGATCGTGATGCGGCGTGGTGCCCACACTCGCCCTGATGTATGTCGAGGAGGATGTCGATGCCCCGCTCCTGCTCGACGCAGCGCTGGAACACGCCTGTGGAGCTGCGCTTGACGAGCTCGTTGTTGATGATGCTGTAGGCGGAAGCCCGGCGCTGCACTTGCCGAGCTTCGGTCTCGTCCATGGGGAGAACCCCGTTCTCCAAAAATTCTGATATTGAGAGGGCCCAAGATGGAGCCGTAACCACGGCGAAGACGGCCACCGGGTGGGTTCCGAGTCAGCAGCCCCCGAGCCGGGTTGAGCAGCCCCCGGGTCGGGGATGGCGACGGCCGGGTCCGGGATGATGGTGGCCGGGTCGAGCTGAGCAGCCCCCGGGCCGGGTTCAGCAGTCCCCGGGCCGGGTTGAGGTGTGGCCGGGTCGTCTGGAACGTGCATGGACTCGGAGTCCGGTGATGGCTTGACGGACGGCTTGCGTAGGTGCTCGAGGGAGACGTCAGACGGGATGGCTTGTCGTGACGAGGCGATCTTGGCGAGCGTGTCGGCTGCTTCGTTCTCCGCGCGCGGGACGTGGAGGAACTCGCAGCCCTCGAAGGATCCGGACGGCTTCTGGACGAGGAAGCGGTAGCTTGCCATGTTGGAGTCACGGGCATCCCATTCGCCGGAGCATTGCTGCACCACCAGGTCCGAGTCGCCGTAACACAGGATGCGCCGGATTCCGAGTTCCTTGGCCAGCCGGAGGCCGTGCACAAGGGCTTCGTACTCGGCGACGTTGTTGGAAGCAGCGAACTGGATCTGGAGCGCGTAACGGAGCCGGTCGCCCTTCGGGGACGACAGTACGATGCCCGCCCCCCGGCCGAGTCGCATCTTGGACCCGTCGAAGTGCATGCGCCAATGCATCGAGTCGGGGAGGCGGCGGCAAGTACTGGGTTTCGGTCCAGTCGACGAGGAAGTCGGCCAGAGCTTGAGACTTGATTGCGGTGCGGGGCTCGTAGAGGATGGTGTGGCCGGCTAGCTGGATCGCCCATTTGGCGACCCGGCCAGAGGCATCCCGGCACCCGATGATTTCTCCGATAGGCGCCGTGCTGACCACGGTGACGATGTGCTCTTGGAAATACTGCTTCAGCTTCTTGGCGGTGAAGTACACGCCGTAACACATCTTCTGGTAGTGCGGGTAGTTCTGCTTGGAGATGGAGAGCACCTCGCTCAGGTAGTAGACTGGGCGCTGGACGGCTTGGATCTTGCCCTTCTCTGGTCGCTCGACCACCAGCACCGTGTTGACCGCCCGCGAGGTTGCGGCTATGTAGAGCAACAGCGGCTCCTTGTCGGTCGGCGCGGCCAGGACCGGCGTGGTGGAGAGCATGCGCTTGAGGTCTTGGAAGGCCTCGTCTGCCTTGCCGTTCCATTCGAACGGGCTCGTCTTCTTCATTAGCTGGTACATGGGTAGCGCCCTCTCGCCCAGCCGGCTTAGAAACCGGCTAACCGAGGCCAAGCATCCGGTGAACTTCTGGACATCGCACAGCCGAGCCGGCTTGCGCATGCGCTCGATGGCCTTGATCTTCTCCGTGTTCGCCTCAATGCCGCGTTCCGAGACGAGGAAGCTGAGTAGCTTTCCGGCCGGGACGCCGAAGACGCATTTTTCCGGGTTAAGCTTGACCTTGTATTTGCGGAGGTTGGCGAAGGTTTCCTTCAAATCGTCGAGGAGCATGAGGTGCTGCTTGGTCTTCACCACGACGTCGTCCACGTATACGTGGATATTGCGGCCGAGTTGCGGCAGCAGGCATTTCTGCATGCAGTGCTGGAAGGTGGCGCCGACGTTCTTCAAGCCGAACAACATGGTGATGTAGCAATACGCCCCAAAGGGCGTGATGAAGGACATCTTCAGGGCGTCGGACGGGTACAACTTGATCTGGTGGTAGCCGGAGTAAGCGTCTAGGAAGGACAGGAGCTCACACCCGGCGGTCGAGTCGATGACTTGGTCGATCCGCGGGAGGGCGAACGGATCCTTGGGACAGGCCTTATTGAGGCTGGTGTAGTCGATACACATGTGCCAGGTCTTGTTCTTCTTCAGGACAAGGACTGGGTTGGCCAGCCACTCGGGGTGAAACACTTCCATTATGAAGCCGGCCGCCAAAAGCTTGGCGACCTCTTCACCAATGGTTCTTCTCTTCTCTTCGGAAAATCATCGTAGGGGTTGACGGACAGGCTTGGCGTCCTTGCGGACGTGAAATTTGTGCTCGTCGTACTTCCTCGGGATACCCGGCATGTCCTTGGGGGTCCATGCGAAGATATCCCGATTCTCACGGAGAAAGTCGACGAGCTCGCCTTCCTATTTGCTGTCGAGGCGGGCGCCTACGACAACATACTTGTTGCAGCTGGGGTCTTCTGGGTTGAGCTTCACTTTCTTGGTCTCCTTGGAGGGCTTGAAGGCGGCCTCGTCGGCCGGGTCCGGGGTCGAGATTGACGCGATGGAGGCCTCGCCTGCCAGGGCGACGATCCGGTCGAGCCGGCGCCGCTCCTCGGCAATGACCAGCGACTCGGCCAACTTGGCACCGTCTCGGGCGCACTCCAGGGACTTGCGGTAATCGCCGGCGACGGTGATGAGGCCCTTGGGACCCGGCATCTTCATCTTCAGGTACGCGTAGTGGGGAACCGCCATGAACTTGGCGAGCGCTGGCCGACCCAGCAACGCGTGATACGCGCTGGACAGGTCCACCACCTCGAACCAGACCGGTTCGCGCCGGAAGTGGCCGCCGTCACCGAACAGGACATCTAGCCGGACCCGGCCAATGGGGGAGCAGGAGAGGCTGGGTACGATGCCGTGGAAGATCGTTCGGGTTGGCTCCAGGTCCTCGGCCTTGAGGCCGAGCTTGGTCATCGTGTCGCGGTAGAGAATGTTGATGCTGCTGCCGCCATTGATGAGGACTCGTGAGAACTTGCATGTGCGCCATGCGACGATGGTGGGGTTGAGGATGAGGGCGTAACCACCCGGACTCGGCATGACTGCCGGGTGATCCTCCCGGGTCCAGGTGATCAGGCGATCCGACCAGTGCATGAACTCTGGTTTGGCCGGACGACGGCGTTCACCTCCTGCCGAAGGAGGCGCTCGCTGCGCTTGTCGTCACCGAGGCTGGTGAAGACGACGTAGGCCGCGCTCTGGTCCGGGTAGGCGTCGTCGCGCATCGCGCCGCTAGCTGGAGGCGGCGGTGGAGGCGGAGTAGGTTGTCCCGTGCATAGAGCCGGAGCCGGAGGAGGCGGGACGTCGCCCCTCATGATGCGCTTGGTGATGGCGCACTGCCGAAGCGTGTGCGTGGAGGGTCTTATGCCGCTGTGGTGCTTGCAGGGGGCATCGAGCATCTGCTCGAAGCTCATGGCGGGTTGCCATGCCGTCTTGCCGGTTTGCCGGCGCTTCGCCGCCGGGTCCGCCGCGGGCTCGGTGGCCGCGATGAGCCGGTTGTCGTGACGCGGCGCCGGCTGGTCGGCCTTGCGCTTGTTGTTCTGGTGATGCTGCTGTCGGCTGCTTTCGCTGGCCGACTTCGGAAGGGGAACCGGCTTCGCCTTGCCGGCTTCATCCAGCGCCACCTGGATCTTCATGGCGGAGTCGGCGTTGGCGTACTTGTCCGCCGTCACCATGAGCGCGGCCATGGTGGCCGGCTCGGAGCGTAAGAGCTTGTGCTTGAGGAGGGTGCCGTCTCGGCACCCGCCGATGAAGTACTGGATCGCCTGGACTTCATGGACGCCCTCGCAGCTGTTCCGGAGCTCGGTCCAGCATGCGAGGTACTCGCGACCGGTCTTCGTAGGCCCTTGCACGCACATGGCGAGCTGGCTAGGGCGGCTGGGTCGCTTGTAGGTCCCCGTGAAGTTGCGGACGAAGGCTTCCTCGAAATCCACCCACGTGTTGATGCTGCCCATCGGCAGGCTGTTCAACCACGTGCGGGCCGACCCTTGGAGCATGAGCGGTGCGTAGCACACGGCGAGACGACGATTGGCACCGGTGATGCCAATGGCCGTAGTGTAGTCGGTGAGCCAGTCTTCTAGCTTCACCGTCCCGTTGTACTTGGGGGTGTCGCGGGGGAGCATGAATCCTTTGGGGAAGGGCTCCTCCCGGATGCGCGGGTCGAAGCACGCCGGCCCGATAGCGCCGCTCTCCTCCACCTCCAAGGAGCGAGCGAGCTGATCGAGGCGGTGGCGAGCGTCGGTGTCGTCGATGGCGCGCGGGCCGAGTCGACTTGCGGCCAGGCCTCGGGGGGTTGGGTCAGTTGGAGCCGGACGCCGGCCATGCTGGCCGGGTCCGCGCTGGGTCTCTAGGACGGGCTCGTTGCCCAATCCGCCGGCGGCTGTAGCGGCCGAAACGCGCCGGGTCCGGGCTTGGCCGGAGTGCGCCTCGCCGGGTGGCGAGGATGCGGTGTGCAGAAGTTCGCCGGGCCCGCCAAGGTGGGCGGAGCCGGACCCCGCCGGCTTGGCGAGCTGGTTGAGGTGGTCCTGCTGGGTGTTGGCGGCGTGGAGGAGTTCACGCATCTGCCCGATGCGCTCTTTCAGCTCCTCACTCGTGAGCTGGTCCAGGCCGACTGCGGCTGCCTGGGCCGCGCGCATGTTCTTCACTGGGGTCTCGTAGACGGTTGGGACGGCGCCGAGGGCCCGGCCGATCGCTCCTCCCCAGGCACGCACATCGGCGACCCGGCTTGGCTCGGCCGAGGCGGGCGTGAATCCGTAGGCGGCATCGCGCTCCAGCTGAGCCGCGTCCAGGCGACGCTGAGTGGCGGCGAGCGTCTCAGATAGGTCCAGCATCTGCTGGCGCCTTTCCTCGAGCTGGGTTCGGGCCTCAGCGACGTTGGTGGCGTCGACGTCGGTGCCGATGGGGATGTGGAGGCTCTGCATCACGGCGCGCAACGGATTGGACGGCTCGATCCAATCCGCTACGGCCCTGGCTTCGGCAGCCTTCCTCGTTTTGCTCGACGAGGAGGAGGCGCCGTCGCCGGTGACGAAGACCTCCACATGGACGCCCATTGCCCTGGCGGAAACGCCGCCACCGAGGGAGAGGGGAGAGTCAGAGTAGCTGAGCACCTCGCTGGGGTACTCGTCGGCCGCGAACGCATCGGAGATGCGCAGCGCGGCGAAGGAGGCAGCGAGCGCGCCGACGACGTCGTCCGCCAGAGCGATGGACTCGTCGGCGTAGGAGAAGGGCCCCGTCCGAAGCATGCTCCCGGCCAGCTCCTCGAGTTGCGCCACGTTGGGCGCCAACTGTCGTGGTGGGCGCACGGCAGATGCCAAGGGATGGCTAAAGAGAGGAGGAGGCTCGAGGGCGCTGGTGGGCTTCAGAGGCGAGGTTGGCATGAGCGGGCGCGGGACGCCGGACATACCCAGGTTCGGGGCTCTCCGGAGAGATAATACCCCTAGTCCTGCCGAGTGTAGTTGGATGATCGATAGTACAATGTTGCTCCTGGAGCTGTATGAAGGAGGAAGGAAGCTGGCCAAGGCTTGAGCCGCTCCTTCGCTCCGGTGTTGCTGTTTTTTGTGGCTAGTCCTTCTGCTTCGCCCCTCGAATGATCGTGGGCTCCCGAGGGTTTTATAGTCCAACCCCTGGGGGTACAATGGTAATGTTATAAGTCGGTGGGTCCGTGTAGTCAGTGTCCGGAGTCCCGGGCTGGGCCCCGCTGAGGGCTTGTGGTTCGCCGGGTTCCCCTAGGTGCGGGCCCCGCAAGCCTAGGGGACTGTGCGTCGTCTTGTTGATCGTCAGGGCGTGGCCGAGTCGAGCATCGTACAGTGCTCTCCGTCAGGTTGCCGCTTGCTGTCGTCAGCGGTGAGGGTGGGGGCACTGTTGCCACGCCGGCCCTGGTCAACGGGTAGGTGAGGGGCACTGTTGCCACGTTCCTGCTGACCAGAGGCATGGGCCGGGCACTGTTGCCTTGATCATCGTTGGTTGAAGTCTTGTCCCCGTCATACGGCCTGGATGGGACGGGAGTTGACCCGCGGCTGGATTGCGTAGCACGCCATGGATGGCGCTGGCTTGGTGAGGAGGCCTTGGCCGTGCCGGGTTCGGCTGTTTTGCGCCAATTGATGGGGCCGAGTCGACGCGTCTTGCCGGGTCGGCTAGTCTGGCCGGCTTGGGGGGCTTGGCCGGGTCGAGCGACCCGGCCAAGCGCGCGCCGGTATTGAGGGGCGGTGCTAGCCCCGTTGTTTTTGAAGAGAATGTTGCCTGCCCGGGGTCCATCCCCCGACAGTGTGGCTTCCGCCAGACCGAATGTTCGGGCATTATTAGGGTCCAAGAAACGGAACAAGTCCGGGGTGGAGGAGTACTTGTCATCCCAACGGCGAAGGTTCCAAGGTCAACGGAAAATTTCTCGACCTGTCCATGTGCACTGACGAACGATCGAGGACTACAGGACGAGCCTGTGGTGCCGGCGATCTTGCGACGGTGAACGCGCCTTGAATTTTGGCCCTATCGATCCGTCGATCGTCGTCACGAACTGACGGTACGATCTGGCGATGGCGAGACTTGGCACTAGAAGCGCCGGTCGGTTCCCGTCGGTGAGGAGGCTAGGATACGATGCGTACGGACGGCGGGCCGGCCGGTAACTGAATTCTGCGTGGAAAACTATGCGCCCGCGCGCGCTCCGATGACGTACGTGACCCCGCTTGACTGCTCGG
The DNA here is from genome assembly GCF_018294505.1 of Triticum aestivum. Lineage (NCBI taxonomy): Eukaryota > Viridiplantae > Streptophyta > Magnoliopsida > Poales > Poaceae > Triticum > Triticum aestivum. The sequence goes on along the minus strand of NC_057808.1, from coordinate 340,332,849 downwards.
GTGGGCGGCGGCGGGGCGACTGCGCTGTGCGGCCAGCCGAGTGCCGGACGCGGGGCGGGCCGGTCGGCATAGCAACCGGCAGACATCCGACATGAGCCGGTGTCTGGGCGCGCCGGGCGCCACGTTCCCGGCTGGACCGGCAATGGCGCGTCCCATCTGAACCTCCGGTTCTTCATCGTTGGCCTCAGCAGAAGGGTCAATACTTGTAACCTACGCGATTCCCTTGGGCGTGAGATTTTTTTTAAGTTGGAATGATCTGGCCAAGTCGAGGATTCAGGTCCGGAAAAGAGATAAAAATCGGCTCCCTCGGTAACGGTTCATGGAGCTTGTTTCTCTCGACCATGACGGGGAGAAGAAGAGAACAAGTCTAATTGTTTCCAGTGTGGGACAGGCGCCACAGTGCATGCCGTGTAGGCGCTGTTGACGGCTACGAATGAAACTTGCACCGTAACTGCACCGCGAAAATGCACCATTTTTTTTAACTTTATAAGCATTAGGCTGCTCCCAATGAACCGGTGTTTAGATGGGGTGCTAAGCATATTAAATAGCTTAGTAACCAAACTCCCCAATGCATAGGTGCTTAACTTCTTGTAGCTAAGCTTCCTTCATTTAATAATTTAGCTACTAAACTCTCAATGCATTGGTGAGTTTGCTTCATTTAAATGTTTTGCCTAGGTTCACATGCTTGGCATTGGTTCTTCATGGGGTCATCAAACCCATCCCTCTCCTCTTAATTGCCTTGCCACATCAGATTTTTTGTCTACATTGCATGCTTAGCACCCGTACAAGGTGGAGCATTGGGAGGGGCCAAAGTGCTCATTCTTACTATCATCAGTTTTTTTCCTCGAAAAGATCAAATCTATTATGAAGATTCACCGGAAATATAAACACCTCAAATATAACAAAAATCACATCAAGGTCCATGGACCACCGAACCTGTCGCCGCTTCCATACCGTGGCCGGGCTGATGTGACGCCCGGATAGTTAAGCTACAGTGAACCTCCGCTAATGATGCCACGTCACCTCGGTTATTGTTGATAAACTCGCGTTAGTTCAAAACGATTTAAATTCAAATTTTAATTAAAGGCAAACAACAAAAGTTTTCAAACAATAAAACTAAAATGTTCGAGTTGTGCCAAATAATGCATAGGTAATTATGGTGGAGAAACCACACTTTTATAAGATGCTTAAATACTCAAATGTGAATGAAACAGTAGCATAACCAATTTAATAAATGCCTTTTATTATTTTAAAATGTTAAACTATTTTATTTAGTTACCCAAATTAATGTGGCAGTAGTAAATATAGTAATACTAAATTAGGAATCATTTGTGTATTTTATAAAACTGTAAGCATTAATAAAGAAGTAAAAGAAAAGAAAAGGAATAAAGGCTAAAAGTGCACGCTGCACTTAGGCCTGCCCGCAACAGTGCCCAGCCCAGTCCACTAGCGCCTTTGTCTTCCTCCTGTTCATCAGGAGCATGCTGGACGTGCGTGCGGCGTCCGTGGCCGCGTATGGCCACGTGCCGGCCATCCGCCGTGTCCCCGGCGTCTACTAGGTCGCTCTCGAGCCCCTCGACGAAACCCTAGCTCCCCCAATTCCCCCATCGTCTCAATCTCTTCTTCCCCGCGCAAGCCAAGCGAGTCCCTCGCCATTGCTCCGCCGCCAGCATAGCCACCGAGCCCTCCTCGCCTCGCTGATATGTCCAGGAGATGCACCGTATTCTGCTTCGTCTTCCTCGTCCACGAGCTCAAGCCCGAAGCCACCACATCGACCGGATCGACGCCATCTTCTTCCTCGGTCGTCGCCGCTGTTCTTCATCGATCCGTCGCCACTGCAGCTCCTAAGCCACCAACGGGCCTCCGTGTGCCTCCGTGGTGAGTTCCTCGTCACTTCCTCTCTTGCCACGCATCGATTCCGTGCCTCGTGTTGCTGCTGCCATGGTCATCGGAGATCAGTGTCGCCGCCGTGTTAACCGTCACTGCTATTGTGCTCCTTTGGCCCAACCAAGCGCGCCACCCCACTCGTGGTCTCACATAGAAGCTGCTCGTGCCCTTGGTGCGTCAGCTGCGTGTCCGTGGCTTCGATCTACATCGAGCCCAAGCCCCTGCGTGCATTGCTCGCGCATCCGCGTTTACCCGCTTGTGCGTGGCCTCGCCTCTCCACCCGCGCCCGCCGGAACCGCTGCCGCTGCTTCTGTTAAACTAGTGCTGCCGTTGGACTCTGCTCCCCCGCCCCGTGCAAGCCCCATCGCGGCCAGGCTGCGCCCTCCCGCGCTGCTACCACCGCTCGCCGGCCGGCGCCCTCGCGCGTACGCGTACGCCCCAGGTCGTGCCCTGCATACTGCTGCTCATGCTTTGCGCTCGCCGTTCCCCATTGATGCCCCTCGCTGCCCGCTGTCGCCGTTTCCGGCACCGCGCCCTTAGCCACGCGTTGTTCCACTCCTGCTGCTGCTCATCCACCCGTGGTCGTGCCGGCTCGTCCCGCCGCTACGGCGCCCACCAGCACCCTGCCGCGCACGGCGCTCTCTGGTCGTGCCCAAGTGCGCCCCTGCCGCCGGGCTCCCTGCTCTTCTCGCCGCTGCTCTGCCTGCACTACAGTGCTACAGTAACTGAATGTTACTGTAGCGCTGGCTAGCTTTTGCTATTTCTACCTTCTTAGCTCTCTGGATGGCAACAAAACTATGGTCAAACAAAGTCTAACTTCGTTGAAATTAATTTGTGTTGGGAGTACACATGACATCCTCCAAATTATTCCATTGGACCAAATTCAAATACGGCATGGATTAATTCCTATAAAAATGACAAAAGTCTATGTTCTGTTAAGAGAGAAAACTGAAAAACAGATTTACTGTCTTAACTACTTCAGAGCTGTAAATGGACATGTTACAGGAGCTGTTCAGGCTATCTAATGGCATGGCCTTATAGTGTTGTTGATGTAGAGTAAAACACTTATATGTAGTGTCTTCATTAGAACTACATAACATTAGTAATAACCTTCGGAAAACAGCCAAGTGAAGTTAAAAAAAACTCAACAATTCTCAGACTTAGCCAATTTTCAGGAATTCCATAATATTGTTTAAACTTCAAAAAATCATAGAAAATAAACCGTAGCTCGGATGAAAAAACTTTGTACATGAAAGTTGCTTAGAACGACGAGACAAATCCGAATACGCAGTCCATTCGTCCGCCACGCATCCCTAGCATACCAAACACGCAACATTCTCCCTCTGGTTCATCTGTCCGAAAACGCGAAACACTGGGGATACTTTCCCGGATGTTTTCCCCCTTCGCCAGTATCACCTCCTACCGCGTTAGGGCACACCTGGCACCATTACTTGTCTTGACATGCATCGATATGCAAATGTTTGCATTATATTTATTATTTCTTCCCCCTCTTCTCTCGTTAGACGCCGAGACCAACGCCGCTGCTACCCAGTACGACTATGGTGTTGACGACCCCTCCTTGGCTGAGCTTCCAGGCAAGCCCCCCCCCCCCTTGATCACCAGATATCGCCTATTCTTCTCTATACTGCTTGCATTAGAGTAGTGTAGCATGTTACTGCTTTCCGTTAATCCTATTCTGCTGCATAGCCTGTCATTGTTGCTACAGTTGTTAACCTTACCTGCAATCCTAAATGCTTAGTATAGATTGCTAGTATTCCATCAGTGGCCCTACACTCTTGTCCGTCGGCCATGCTATACTATTGGGCCGTGATCACTTCGGGAGGTGATCACGGGCATATGATATATACTTTATACTGTTACTTTACTTATGATACTGTTCGGAGATGGGGGCTGAAGGGGCAGGTGGCTCCATCCCGGTAGAGGTGGGCCTGGGTTCCCGACGGCCCCCGACTGTTACTTTGTGGCGGAGCGACAGGGCAGGTTGAAACCACCTAGGAGAGAGGTGGGCCTGGCCCTAGTCAGCGTTCGCGGATACTTAACACGCTTAACGAGATCTTGGTATTTGATCTGAGTCTGGCCATTGGCCTATACGCACTAACCAACTACGCGGGAACAGTTATGGGCACTCGGCGTCGTGGTATCAGCCGAAGCCTTCGTGACGTCAGCGACTGAGCGGCGTGCGCCGGATTGGACTGGAACGCCTACTAGGCTAGGTCTGCTTCCGGCCGCCCACACAACGTGCAGGTGTGCAATGGGCGATGGGCCCAGACCCCTGTGCCATAGGATTTAGACCGACGTGCTGACCTCTCTGTTGTGCCTAGGTGGGGCTGCGACGTGTTGATCTTCCGAGGCCGGGCATGACCCAGGAAAGTGTGTCCGGCCAAATGGGATCGAGCGTGTTGGGTTATGTGGTGCACCCCTGCAGGGAAGTTTATCTATTCGAATAGCCGTGATCTTCAGTAACAGGACGACTTGGAGTTGTACCTTGACCTTATGACAACTAGAACTCGATACTTAATAAAACATACCCTTCCAAGTGCCAGATATAACCCGGTGATCGCTCTCTAACAGGGCAACGAGGGGAGGATCGTCGGGTAGGATTATGCTATGCGACGATACTTGGTGAACTTACCATCTACTCTCTTCTACATGCTGCAAGATGGAGGTGGCCAGAAGCATAGTCTTCGACAGGACTAGCTATCCCCCTCTTATTCTGGCATTCTGCAGTTCAGTCCACCGATATTGCCCCTTTACACAGATACCCATGCATATGTAATGTAGCTCCTTGCTTGCGAGTACTTTGGATGAGTACTCACGGTTGCTTTTCTCCCTCTTTTGCCCCTTTCCCTTCTACCTGGTTGTCACAACCAGATGCTGGAGCCCAGGAGCCAGACGCCACCGTCGGCGATGACTCGTACTACATCGGAGGTGCCTACTACTACGTTCAGGCCGCTGACAACGACCATGAGTAGTTTAGGAGGATCCCAGGCAGGAGGCATGCGCCTCTTTCGATTAGTATCCCAGTTTGTGCTAGCCATCTTATGGCAACTTGTTTAACTTATGTCTGTACTCAGATATTGTTGCTTCCGCTGACTCGTCTATGATCGAGCACTTGTATTCGAGCCCTCGAGGCCCCTGGCTTGTATTATGATGCTTGTATGACTTATTTTATTTTTACAGTTGTGTTGTGATATCTTCCCGTGAGTCCCTAATCTTGATCGTACACATTTGCGTGTATGATTAGTGTATGATTGAATCGGGGGCGTCACAAGTTGGTATCAGAGCCGACTGCCTGTAGGAATCCCCCTTCCAAACTCCTTGGCCGAAGTCGAGTCTAGTCAATTGCAAAACTGTTTTACTAACATCGCTGTGCGGCCCATGGGCCCACGTCGCCATTGGGTGGTATTAGGATCTTTTATTCCTCATCTATGCTCTGGGACTCTGATCTCTCTTCTATTCGGGTTTAATGAATTTACTAAAAACTAACTTTAGGTTCTCGAAAATACTTTATCCCGGAGAGCCCCTTTCGTCCAGATGATCGCCGGCTACACAAGAAGATTTCGAAGATACTCTCCAATATTCTCTCGAGACCTTGTGCCCGTTGCTTTTGCAATTCCCTACCACCGAGATATCCCTATGGATAAATGCTTACACCTGTCGTTCTTACTTTTATTCCCAATCGATCTTGTTATTACAAGATACCCCGAAATTCTCTCTATTGCTACGAGAAAACTCTGTGCCTACTGCCTTGTAGTTTCTGCTCGCCTGAATACACCTACAAATTAATCCTCACACATACCGAGGATTGTTTCTCCCCAGTTGTTCATCTGTTTCACAAAAGTCTTCGAAATACTATTCGATCTTTCGAAAATCCTCAACAGCAGGTTGTTCTAGAAATTCTTACTTGCTTGCATTATGGTTAAACCCATAAGTCTAGTAATCTTATTGGCATCCTTTGTCATTATCATTTCGAGTCCGTTGATTCAATATTTTGCGATTGCTTGCAATTCTCACACGAATCCTAGAATTCATCTTTCCGGCTCAGACGTCATTTTAAACATGAGCTGGATCTCGACCAATCAAATTGCCATCGATTATTCCACTAAGCCTACTCGACTTATCCATGCTTAATCAGAGCCCTTGCTCCTGTTTCCTTGATTTTGAAATTTTAATTCCTTTTCCTTTGAGCTTTGAATTAGTCAGTTGTTTCTATAATCCAAAGCCTTTGCTTTGTTTCGTCCTCTGATCGTGTGCTGATGCTCACATCAGCCCCGTTATGGACCGTCAGATCCTTTGTTGAATTATCATCCAACAATGTCTTTTGTATACGAAAACCTCAAGAAGTTCTTTCTCTGATACAAAATGCCATTGGTAAATCCTATTCTCTGATTTGGCCAACCATGCTCTGCTTTCGAGCTGGTGATAATTACTCTTGAAGTTTGTGGTATATGTTCCTAAGAGGCCCCGATGGGTTGGACATATGCTTTTTTTCTAATCTGTGTGAACCCGGAAACTACTACGGGTCATACTCTACTGGTGTTATGTCAGATAAAATTTCAAGACCACAACCTCGTTGAAGGCGAGAAGTGAATGAAAGGTTATGCATTAAAGAAGTGGGCGTCAACCTTGAACTTTGTGTTCATGCCCATGGACACGATGTAGATCCTATCATGGAAGCTTCTTGTAATAATAACTATTCCTTGATAACTATCATCTGGTATCTGTGAATTGGTCTTCTGCGACCATGGTTCCGACCATATTTTCTTCTTGATCCCATTTCTCGGACAAGTTAAAAAATTTGTCGTCTACAGATCAATGTGTCTGCCCGACCTCTATTATGATCTACCCACGAGTATTACCCCTAGTATCTCGAGGATATCATGCCATTGCTCTACATCTTATGAATTTTTGATGAAGTACTACCTTTCCCTGTCGCTGTCACTTCATGGGTGTTGGGTTGTTTGTCAACCCAAAACACCGATAAGTGAATCGGTTCTGCACTCCGAATCAATAACTCTAAGTAATTTTCGTTGCTTATGAGTTTATTAATCCTTCAAGTCATTCCTAACCTGATCGGCTATATCATTATCGTGCAAACTTTTAACTATGCTACCTGGTCCTTCTTCCCGGTGCACAATTTTCAGCGATGAGCTCAGCTTACGTCGACTTTCCTCGTCATATCATTTCGCCATGAACAACAAGCTTGATTCTGAGTTTGTGACGTACCCTTGGCTCCAATAACCTTTGGCTTCACCATTCCTTTGACTAGATGTCATTGCCGATAAATTACATCTTGAAATCTCTCGACAAATGTGTCGTGGTCATCATCAACATTCTGAGCTCTTCCAAGATATCTATTGAATTCTTCATGGGAAATACCATCCTTGTCCCTTGGTAAATTGTGTTGTCATCGACTACTTCCTTGCCTTCTTTCCAACACAAACTTGTTTGTGCTGTGGTTGTACCTTGAGTTCCTGGCTATCCAGCTTGTTTTATGTCCTACCTTGAAGTAATACCATCTTATATATCAAGAATGTTGTGAGAATTTCACCACCTCTTAAGAATTCTTGGTACAAGTGATACATCCCGCCATCTACATTCATCTCTTGGTCCCCGTGTTGTTTCCAACCGGAATACCGACGATTGAACTGTGATGTGTAAAATTCAAAAATTACTAGCAACCTTATTGCTTGTAAGATAATGAACGATAGTTTCATTCTTTGGGTATTGGTTATTGAATCACCATTCTAAACGTTGATCATGCCACCTAAGCCCACATTTCGGGTGCACCTTTCAACCAATGTTTACTTGCGTTTGTTTTCCTCAGGCATACATCATTATACCATTTGATCTGACAAATGTTATCTCCTTGTCACATAATTGTGGAAATCCATCTTGTTGGAAATCTCGATGAATTGTCGCTGAGACCATCAGCCACCTCCTCATCCTCCCCTTGGTTTAATGATGAACTCTTGTTTCGGGACTCGCTTCCATAGTTCATTTCCCGAGAATCTTACGATGTCTTCTCGTCAATTTGTGTCGCACCTTTTTCTTCTCAGGCATCATGAGTCTGAGGTATCCTGACACCAATCAGATCTAAATCTCGGTCAGATATGATGGTTGGAACATATTCCCTAGAGTTATAACATTGGTCTTTGACCCGATAAGGTGATGTCATGCCTAGCACACCTAGCCGAAGGACCTATTGTTATAGTTTCCTTTTTGGCAAGGTTAATCATTCTTCCGTGAGGAATTTGTAAGACTTATTCTATAAGTTGATCCTGATGGATCCTTTGTGTATCCAAGATCTGACCTTTGCTTGAGGACCATGTCAGTGCTATCTCGAAGCATGTCTATGGTACTTCGATTTTCTATAAGAACATTTGAAGCACCATGCTAAATGTTCTTGTTGAAATTACCCAAACACCGTTGTATGGGTAATGTCATGAAATTTCTCTCCTCTTATCTAAAGGGTTTTTCTACTTTATATCCCGTCTTGGATATAATCCTCTGCTTGACTTTGGGAAGGATATACCCCTGATATATGTGTTTAACACATTTTCCTTTCCGTTGTTTTGTTCAAACTTTCTTGTAATCTACTTAACTGAGAAGTGGTAATTCCCTGCTTAGGTAAGCACCTCGTGGTACAACTCTGCCAGTAAGACCCTATTACTATAATTGATGACATTTCGTTAGCCACCGATGGACGAGAACTTTGCCTAATGGTCCGCCTCGTTCAACGAGCGGGAAAATGGTTCTCTTCGTCCCTCGCCCTTGGTACCGACATTGTTGCCAACATAACTGATAGGCCACCCTCTGACATGTCTTGTTATCATGACCATGCAAGATGTCAATGCCCTTCCTACTTTTAACCCCATGGTGGGCCCATAACCCACAGTTCCACATGATCGAAACCTGACTCTCCTGTACACCCATGTTGCCAAAGTTATGCCTCGCGCTTGATTTCGTATGTAATTCATGGGTCATCTTCCTAGAAATCTACTTTGGTATCAGACGCAATACTTATTCTCGTTGCTCTGGACCCCCCTTTCACACTTTGTTTAGGCATCAAACGATTGCCTACCCGCTCGAAACTTCTCATGGTACCTACTTACCGTGTTGTCGATATTGTCTTAAGCTTCCAATCGAGAGTTACTTTCCGCCACCATCCCCGATGTTATCAACCAGATAGTCAACCTTTCAAAGGCTCGTTCTTTCGAAGTTACCCCTTGTCATTTTCGTGAGTACGATGGAGTTCCTGAAGAAAGGACGACAACCTCATCATGACGCATCGATGCATAGGAATGAAGTCATCAACGCTATGGATCGACCACTTCGAGAAGAGCAACCAAGACCGAGAAGATCCGTTCGAATTTGGTAATCAAATCCCTTCCCCCTTACTCCACCTCTTAAATCTCGGGACGAGATTTCTTGTAGTGGAGGAGAATTGTGACGCCCGGATAGTTAAGCTACAGTGAACCTCCGCTAATGATGCCACGTCACCTCGGTTACTATTGATAAACTCGCTTTAGTTCAAAACGATTCAAATTCAAATTTTAATTAAACGCAAACAACAAAAGTTTTCAAACAATAAAACTAAAATGTTCGGGTTGTGCCAAATAATGCATAGGTAATTATGGTGGAGAAACCACACTTTTATTAGATGCTTAAATACTCAAATGTGAATGAAACAGTAGCATAACCAATTTATTAAATGCCTTTTATTATTTTAAAATGTTAAACTATTTTATTTAGTTACCCAAATTAATGTGGCAGTAGTAAATATAGTAATACTAAATTAGGAGCCATTTGTGTATTTTATAAAACATTAAGCATTAATAAAGAAGTAAAAGAAAAGAAAAGGAATAAAGGCTAAAAGTGCATGGTGCACTTAGGCCTGCCTGCAACAGTGCCCAGCCCAGTCCACTAGCGCCATTGTCTTCCTCCTGTTCATCAGGAGCGTGCTGGACATGCCCGCGGCGTCCGTGGCCGCGGATGGCCACGTGCCGGCCATCTGCCGTGTCCCCGGCATCTACTAGGTCGCTCTCGAGCCCCTCGACGAAACCCTAGCTCCCCCAATTCCCCCATCGCCTCAATCTCTTCTTCCCCGCGCAAGCCGAGTGAGTCCCTCGCCATTGCTCCGCCGCCAGCATAGCCACCGAACCCTCCTCGCCTCACTGATATGTCCAGGAGATGCACCGTATTCTGCTTCGTCTTCCTCGTACACGAGCTCAAGCCCGAAGCCACCACATCGACCGGATCGACGCCATCTTCTTCCTCGGTCGTCGCCGCTGTTCTTCATCGATCCGTCGCCACTTCAGCTCCTAAGCCACCAACGGGCCTCCATGTGCCTCCGTGGTGAGTTCCTCGTCACTTCCTCTATTGCCATGCATCGATTCCGTGCCTCGTGTTGCTGCTGCCATGGTCGCCGGAGATCAGTGTCGCCGCCGTGTTAACCGTCGCTGCTATTGTGCTCCTTTGGCCCAACCAAGCGCGCCACCCCACTCGTGGTCTCACGTAGAAGCTGCTCGTGCCCTTGGTGCGTCAGCTGCGTGTCCGTGGCTTCGATCTACGTCGAGCCCAAGCCCCTGCGTGCATTGCTCGCGCCTCCGCGTTTGCCCGCTTGTGCGTGGCCTCGCCTCTCCGCCCGCGCCCGCCGGAACCGCTGCCGCTGCTTCTGTTAAACTAGTGCTGCCGTTGGACTCTGCTCCCCCGCCCCGTGCAGGCCCCATCGCGGCCAGGCTGCGCCCTCCCGCGCTGCTGCCGCCGCTCGCCGGCCGGCGCCCTCGCGCGTACGGGTACGCCCCGGGCCGTGCCCTGCATACTGCTGCTGATGCTTTGGGCTCGCCATTCCCCATTGATGCCCCTCGCTGCCCGCTGCCGCCGTTTCCGGCGCCGCGCCCTTAGCCACGTGTTGTCCCGCTCCTGCTACTGCTCATCCACCCGTGGTCGTGCCGGCTCGTCCCGCCGCTACGGCGCCCACCAGCACCCTGCCGCGCACGGCGCTCTCTGGTCGTGCCCAAGTGCGCCCCTGCCGCCGGGCTCCCTGCTCTTCTCGCCGCTGCTCTGCCTGCACTACAGTGCTACAGTAACTGAATGTTACTGTAGCGCTGGCTAGCTTTTGCTATTTCTACCTTCTTAGCTCAATGGATGGCAACAAAACTATGGTCAAACAAAGTCTAACTTTGTTGAAATAAATTTGCGTTGGGAGTACACATGACAACCTCCAAATTAATCCATTGGACCAAATTCAAATACGGCATGGATTAATTCCTATAAAAATGACAAAAGTCTATGTTCTGTTAAGAGAGAAAACTGAAAAACAGATTTACTGTCTTAACTACTTCAGAGCTGTAAATGGACCTATTACAGGAGCTGTTCAGGCTATCTAATGGCATGGCCTTGTAGTGCTGTTGATGTAGAGTAAAACACTTATATGTAGTGTCTTCATTAGAACTACATAACATTAGTTGTAACCTTCAGAAAACAGCCATGTGAAGTTAAAAAAACTGAACAATTCTCAGACTTGGCCAATTTTCAGGAATTCCATAATATTGTTTAAACTTCAAAAAATCATAGAAAATAAACCGTAGCTCGGATGAAAAAACTTTGTACATGAAAGTTGCTCAAAACGACGAGACAAATCCGAATACGCAGCCCATTCGTCCGCCACGCATCCCTAGCATAGCGAACACGCAACATTCTCCCTCCGGTTCATCTGTCCGAAAACGCGAAACACTGGGGATACTTTCCCGGATGTTTTCCCCCTTCGCCGGTATCACCTCCTACCGCGTTAGGGCACACCTGGCACCGTTACTTGTCTTGACATGCATCGATATGCCTATGGTTGGATTATATTTATTGTTTCTTCCCCCTCTTCTCTCGTTAGACACAGAGACCGACGCCGCTGCTACCCAGTACGACTATGGTGTTGACGACCCCTCCTTGGCTGAGCTTCCAGGCAAGCCCCCCTGTTGATCACCAGGTATCGCCTATTCTTCTCTATACTGCTTGCATTAGAGTAGTGTAGCATGTTATTGCTTTCCGTTAATCCTATTTTGCTGCATAGCATGTCATTGTTGCTAGAGTTGTTAACCTTACCTGCAATCCTAATTGCTTAGTATAGGATGCTAGTATTCCATCAGTGGCCCTACACTCTTGTCCGTCTGCCATGCTATACTATTGGGTCGTGATCACTTCGGGAGGTGATCACGGGCATATGATATATACTTTATACTGTTACTTTACTTATGATACTGTTTGGAGATGGGGGCTGAAGGGGCAGGTGGCTCCATCCCGGTAGAGGTGGGCCTGGGTTCCCGACGGCCCCCGACTGTTACTTTGTGGCGGAGCGACAGGGCAGGTTGAAACCACCTAGGAGAGAGGTGGGCCTGGCCCTAGTCAGCGTTCGCGGATACTTAACACGCTTAACGAGATCTTGGTATTTGATCTGAGTCTGGCCATTGGCCTATACGCACTAACCAACTACGCGGGAATAGTTATGGGCACTCGGCATCGTGGTATCAGCCGAAGCCTTCGTGACGTCAGCGACTGAGCGGCGCGCGCCGGATTGGACTGGAACGCCTGCTAGGCTAGGTCTGCTTCCGGCCGCCCACGCAACGTGCAGGTGTGCAATGGGCGATGGGCCCAGACCCCTGCGCCATAGGATTTAGACCGGCGTGCCGACCTCTCTGTTGTGCCTAGGTGGGGCTGCGACGTGTTGATCTTCCGAGGCCGGGCATGACCCAGGAAAGTGTGTCCGGCCAAATGGGATCGAGCGTGTTGGGTTATATGGTGCACCCCTGCAGGGAAGTTTATCTATTCGAATAGCCGTGATCTTCGGTAACAGGACGACTTGGAGTTGTACCTTGACCTTATGACAACTAGAACTGGATACTTAATAAAACACACCCTTGCAAGTGCCAGATATAACCCGGTGATCGCTCTCTAACAGGGCAACGAGGGGAGGATCGCCGGGTAGGATTATGCTATGCGATGATACTTGGTGAACTTACCGTCTACTCTCTTCTACATGCTGCAAGATGGAGGTGGCCAGAAGCGTAGTCTTCGACAGGACTAGCTATCCCCCTCTTATTCTGGCATTCTGCAGTTCAGTCCACCGATATTGCCCCTTTACACAGATACCCATGCATATGTAGTGTAGCTACTTGCTTGCGAGTACTTTGGATGAGTACTCACGGTTGCTTTTCTCCCTCTTTTCCCCCTTTCCCTTCTACCTGGTTGTCGCAAACAGATGCTGGAGCCCAGGAGCCAGACGCCACCATCGATGATGACTCCTACTACACTGGAGGTGCCTACTTCTACGTTCAGACCGCTGACGACGACCAGGAGTAGTTTAGGAGGATCCCAGGCAGGAGGCCTACGCCTCTTTCGATCGGTATCCCAGTTTGTGCTAGCCATCTTATGGCAACTTGTTTAAATTATGTCTGTACTCATATATTGTTGCTTCCGCTGACTCGTCTATGATCGAGCACTTGTATTCGAGCCCTCGAGACCACTGGCTTGTATTATGATGCTTGTATGACTTATTTTATTTTTAGAGTTGTGTTGTGATATCTTCCCGTGAGTCCCTGATCTTGATCGTACAGATTTGCGTGTATGATTAGTGTACGATTGAATCAGGGGCGTCATAGCTGACCTTGTCAATGACAGCCAAGAGGTCTTCGTGCACGTGCCCTTACGGACGAGCGCCTTGGAGCCGCAGTCATCGCCTTGGAGCCGAGAAGTTTTCGGATTTTTAAACTTTTTTTCCCGGGTTTTTTCGACGTTTTCGTTTTCCGCCAGTCTTCCTTAGCTTTTCGATAATAAAAAATTGCGCGAAAAATGTTCTTTTTCTTTCATGAGAGTCACGGTTTTGCTTCCGCGAGAGGCACGGTTTTGCTTTCGTGAGACTCACGACTGTGCCTCTCGGAAAAGGAAAAATAAACGCATTTTCTGTTTTTTTTCTTTTCACGAGAGTCACGGCTTTGCTTCCACAAGAGGCACGGGTGTGCTTTAGCGAGAGCCACGGTCGTGCCTCTCGGAAACGGAAAAAAATGTGTTTTCTGTTTTTTCTTTTCATGAGAGTCACGGTTTTGTTTTCGCGAGAGGCACGGTTTTGTTTCCGCGAGAGGCACGGTTGTTACATGCTCGGCTTGACATATGACAAGCCTAGGGTTATTCGTGGGCTGCGAGCTAACGAGAGGCCCTGTTTTGTTAGAACAGCCAAAAACATAAAAAAATAGATCCAAAATAGCCCAAATAAAAAAATAGCACGTGGACCGCTGGCACACCTGTCATGCCAGTCCGACACGTTTAGCTAATGTATCATGCTTGGGCCTCAAGAAGAGGCACGCGTGCTCGACACGACCCGTGATCACGAGAGCTATATCTCGCTTATAGTGAGTATAGCTCTCGCCTCGGCTGAAGGATCCCCAGGTATAGGTCGGCCCATTTAACGCGTTTTCTCGCTGGTTTGCTCGGTTGCTGGTTCATTCACTAGCTTGTTCACTCTGCTACTGGGCATTTCTGTTCGTTTTCTTTTCTATCGTTTTTCTAACTAGTTTTCTTTGTTCCCGCAAAAGAAAGAAAACTAGTCCCCCCCCTTTTTTTGTTTCTTTTCTCTGTTTCCACTACAGTTTTTTTTTCTCTTTTTCTTTGTTTCTTTCCTCGGTTTTCACCATTTTCCTTTTCCTTCTTTCTTTATTTCTTCATTTTTGGAGTTTTTTTTGACTCGCCGGTGGAGATCGAGGGGAGGAAGGCTTTCCCGTGTATTTGTTTGTAATTTTTATTATGTAATGCTTTGTACTTTTGGTGAGTATTATAATGATCTGCTATTCAAAAAAGAAAAACCAAACCAAGAAAATTATCAAAAATCAAAACAAATATTGCACTTCTTTGGTCTTTAGTACACCATGGTATAACTGGCCAAACGGGTCGTGCTTCATGGGCAGGCCTAAAAGCACGCATACTCGGCATGCCACATGCTCGGCCTGTCACACGACAAGCCTAGGGCTATTCGTGGGTTGCGATCTAAGGAGAGGCCCTGTTTTGTTGGAACAGCCGAAAACATAAAAAATAGATTCAAAATAGCACAAATAAAAAAAATAGCACGTGGACCGCCGGCACACCTGTCATGCCAGGCCGACACGTTTAGCTAATGTATCATGCTTGGGCCTCAAGAAGAGGCACGCGTGCTCGACACGACCCATGATCGCGAGAGCTATATCTCACTTATAGTGAGTATAGCTCTCGCCTCGCCTGAAGGATCGCAGGTATAGGTCGGCCCATTTAACGCGTTTTCTCGCTGGTTTGCTCGGTCGTTGGTTCACTCACTAGCTTGTTCACTCGGCTACTGGGCATTTCTATTTGTTTTCTTTTCTATCGTTTTTCTTTTGGTTTTCTAACTAGTTTACTTTGTTCCCGCAAAAAAAAAGTAGTTTTTTCTCCCCCCCCCTTTTTTTGTTTTTTTTCTCTATTTCCACTACATTTTTTCTCTTTTTCTTTGTCTCTTTCCTCGGTTTTCACTCTTTTCCTTTTCCTTCTTTCTTTATTTCTTCATTTTTGTTTTTTTTTGCTTTGTTTCCTCATCGGTTCTCAAGGTTTTCTTTGGGTTCTTTCTTTCTTTGTTTCCGAGCTGTTTATTTTGTTCTTTCTTCCGTTTCTTCGGTTTTCACCGTTCTTTCTTCGTTTTTATTTTTTCTGCAACACATGGCTACATTTTTCACATGCATTTGTACATTTCACGTATGGATCAAGAACTTCTTTTATACTTCTTTAACATTTTTCAAATGCGTGGTTAATAATTTTTCTAAATACATTGAATGAATACTTTTTTCGTAAACATTGTACATTTTCGGTATATATCAGGAACATGTTTTAATACATGTTTAAAATATTTAAAATATATGATTAAAATGTTTTTGATACGCTATCACATTTTTCTTGAAAAAATTGTGTTTTTATTTTCAAATATTTAAATACCATTTTGTTGTATACATCAGCCACATTTTTTACACCTTTAACATTTTTAAAATGGACAGTTAAATTTTTAATAAAAACTGTGTTTCATGACTACTTTTTTCATACACATATTACATTTTCAATATATCTCAAGAACATTTTTAATACATGTTTAACATCGTTGAAATGTATGATTAACATTTTTTGTACATTAACAACAGAATATTAATTTTTGTTCAATTGTTTTAATACACATTTTACATTTTTTGTATACATCAGGAACATGTTTTTGTACATCTTTAACATTTTTTAAATAGATGATTAACATTCTTTAAAATAATTTGTATATGAGGACTACTTTTTCCATACACACTGTATATTTTGCCATATATCAAAAATATTTGTTGATAAATGTTTAACATTTTTTTGTTGCATGATCAAATTTTTTTCAAATGCTTGATTTACATTTTTTAAAATACATTATCAACTTCTTTTATACACGTTATATATTTTTTGGATATATGTAAGAAACATTTTTCTATACATATTTAAGACTTTCCAAATGCTTGAGTAACATTTTTTATATTTTTTTATGTAGAGTCGTTTTTTGTAATATATACCTCGTTCCTAAGTATAAGACCTTTCAGAGAACATACGGAGCAAGTTGAGTGAATCTACACTCTAAAATATGTCTATATACATCCGTATGTAGTTCATAGTGAAATATCTAAAATATTTTATATTTAGGAATGGAAGGAGTATATTTAGAATATTTGGATGTGTAAAAAACGAAAAGAAAAAGCAAAGAAGAAAAGAAAAAAGTGAAAGAAAAACAGAAAAAAACGAGACTGAGGCCTCCCACTAGCATTCAAACTCGCGTCGAGCGAAACCGCGCCCGTCCGTTGCGGCCAGTCACGTTTAAGGGTGGGCCGGCCCAGAGGACCAGGTCTGCTCCACGGATCGTTCTTCCTTCCCCTGCCCCGTTGCCGCCGCACCGCCACCGCCGCACCGCCCGCGCCTCCCGTCCCAGCAAAGCCCTGCAGCTGCACGTGAATATCTCCAGCGCGCTGGCGCGGGTGAGAGCAAGCAAGATCGATTCGACGACGGTAACCCCTTGCCTCGACGGAATCTCGCTCGCGCTCACCAAGTCCGACGTTCGGCCGGAGACCATCCGAAATTAGGCTAGCGCATCCCATTAACCCTAGACTAGACGTCTCAGTCTCGCGGAGCAAAGTCGCCGTCCACAATTCCCCACCCTCTACTCCCATTGCGATCCACGAATTCACATGAGCTTTGTTGCTGCTGAATTTCCAATGGCTCGGAAGGATCTCCTCCGTCGCCGGCGGGCCTGCGACAATGACCGCCTCAGCGCGCTCCCTGACGACCTGCTCCTACTTATCCTGCGCCGTCTCGACAGCCGCACCGCACACGGCGCCGCGGTGCTCTCCAAGCGCTGGGCTCACCTCCCGCGGGAGCTCACCGCGCTGGATCTCAAAGCGACCGACACACTGCCACAGCGCTACCGCCGATGCCTCCTCCGCCGCCGCGAAGCCACGAGATCGCTGCCACTAGCCCAGAATGCCAGAAAGCTAGAGGATATCGCCGGGCGGTACCAGCGCCGCGCCATGCGCTCCATGGTCGCCTCTGTCCGGAGCCTCTTGGCCAGCGGACTTCACCGGCGTGTGAATAGGCTATCGCTCGAGATCTTCGAAGACAACACCTTGGCCTGTATCAACAGCCTTATAGTGGACGCCGTTGATTCCTGGGGCGTCCAGGATCTCGTGGTCGTTGCCACGCCGACCGAGCGGACCGTGAACACGCCGCCGGCCTACGATTTCCCCCATGGTCGCACCAGCAGAAAGCCAGGCGAGTCTCGCCTGCAAAGCCTCAAGCTCGCCAAATGCTTGCCCCCGCCGCTTGAGGGGTTCACCGCGCTCACCACGCTCGTCGTGCAAGATTTGCCCAGATCAACGCCGGCAGCCGTCTACCGGAGGGCGATTGCCGCGTGCCCGCAGCTGCAAATTCTGCACCTCATCCGCTGCGGGTACAAAAGCAAGGCCTTTGCACTGATACTCAACGCGCCCATGTCAGGAATCAGGGAGCTGCTCGTGGACGGCCCGTTGATGCTAGTTGAGATCCGCTCTCTCCCGAAGCTCCAGAGCCTCACTGTTCTGCACGCCACCCTGCTGTTGAGCTCCGCCGCCTCCCCTTGCATCGAGCATGCGAGCTTCGTCTTCTCCGTTGATCAGCGGGAAGGTTCTTCTTTCCGGTACAACACGGAGCTGGAGACCAACTCTGCCATCCTCATGCGGTTCTTTCAAGCCGCCGTCGGCACGACGGACCTCGCCCTGCGGATTGCTGGGCCAGGTATGTGGATCGCCCTGAAGAATCCGGTCTGTCAAATGGCCAACGTCAGGAGGCTGCTGATTGCGGACGTGCCTTCCTCCTGGGACGTCTCGGGCTCAGGGCCCCACCTCCTCATCGACGCTGCACCATTCCTTGAGAGCATTCACGTCCATGTTCCCAAACCCGAGGAGGAGCCGTGCCGGAAGCCGCCGCGGCCGCCCTCGACCGCGCGCCGCCACCGCCATCTGAAGGAGCTGGTGGTCATCGGCTTTCAGGGAACAGAGAGGCATCTTCACCTTGTAAGGTACGCGGTGGAAGCGTCCACGGCGCTGAGCCGTGTTGCTCTGTTCAAGCATGGGCATGTCAAGGAGAAGGGGCCCTGCGGCTGGGAGATGGTAACTCTGCGAAGCAAGTGGAGCGACGAGGAGAAACGCGCCGTTCTGGATAGAGTCTGCTGCCCCACGGCCCAAATTGAAGTGGTTCTAGGTTGAATTCAGTCTCTGCAGTGTATGCAGGAATTATTACGCTTTTGGGCTTGATTTATGTTCTTCGAATAAGGATGATCGATGTTTCTCTGGTTTCTGGATTTTGCTAATAAATGGGAAGACGAAAATGATCGCTGTGTGATGTAATCTGTATGCTATGTAACTGAAATGTTTCCTGCCATACTTGCTGTTGTTTTGTACTGCCTCATAGCGAGGTCAATATGTTGGAGTATCATATCAAATTTAGCAAGGCCCTGACACTCCCTGTATGGGTCACATCAATTGGTAATTAGTTGATGAATTCATAAATTCAATGGTCTAATATGGCATCTGGTGCTTGACACTGCAGCTGTACTAGTAAGGTCAGATGTTAATTCTTACTTTCGCAATTGTGTAATCCAAATTGCCAGATGTTTTTGTATCACCTTTGCTGGATACACCATAACTGTAAGTTTTGGCCTGATGGAGTTCTCTCATTTTCTATCTCATATACTAGATGTGTTCATGTGGTCGCCTTGATTTTGGCTTTCGACAAAGGACTGAACTTAGTTTTTGTGCTTCAGGTCATTGAATATCTAGCAATATAATCATCTTCAGCAAGCAGCTACTCCAAACTCCATCGCTCCAAACATCAAAGGATAGCCTGATGTTTCATGTGCTCTCTGAGTCAAATTGCAGCTCGTGTCGCCTATCCAATCTTCTCCTGCTTTGGTAACTCCACCAGCTTGCTGCCATGTATTTTGGATTATGTAGACAGTTTTTTGTTTCCATGAAATCACCAAGATCGGGTCTAAAGATCTGAAGTCCAGATTCATTTGAAACAATTCACCAGTTTATTGGCGCATTTAGAGGGCCAATGTTTTTCATTCAGTCACTAAGCTAGAGTAATAATCCTAAATATAGTAACTATCCAAAAAAACAAGCAACCATCAGTTGATAATTGGTGTGTAGGCATAAAAGCTCCTCTCAGGGTCTGAATACCATAGGCATAGAAACCCCTTCTGAACGCCGTAATAAAAAAAAAGTTTCCTGCTTCCTTTGTGCACTTCTTTGGCGCAATCCCTTCTTTATATTTCCCTAATTGCTATTTTCTGTACACAAGTTTCAGCAGCAGCTACCTATATGAGCCATTGAGCATTGTTGCAATCGTTGGTTGGTACAGTACTTTACATGTTTGATTTATACTCTGTCTATCGGAGGTCATCCATGCCTAGAATCTGGGCATAGATGTTCTGAACTTGAGAAGTGATCGGAGTGAAATCTCACACGTCCAAGTTGCTAAATGTCCAAGAATCGGGGGAGGAGGACGAACAAGTAGGCGGCTCGGTCACAAGTGGCCCGCGAGCGTGAGGCCTGGGCAGCGGGGCCCGAGTGGCTTCAGAGGGACGAGCGCGCTTGGGCGGCGGCGGCGTCGGCGATGGCTTCTGGGTCGGAGGCCCCCGGATCAGGCGGATCTGGGTCCAACCACTGGGATGCCGCGGCGGCTGCTAGCGGCGTTGGTCATGTTGTTTGTCCTCCTCCCCCGCCTCCTCCGCGCGATCCTCCTCCTCCGGCTCGTGGTGGCCGGGCTGCTGGCGCTTCGTCAGGGCCCGGCGGTCGCCAGTTGGGTCGCGGGGGCGCTGGATCTGGTTCTTTCAGCCGTCGCCCTCCAGCTTTCGGTCCTCGCTCCTCCTCCGCTGCCTTGGGCGATGGGATCCTGCCCCCTACCCCTCCTCCGTCGGCTCGTCCGCCTCCTCCTCTTTCCCAACCAACAAACCCTAACCTCACGTGCTTCGCGTGCCACCAGCCTGGCCACTTTCAGTCCCGCTGCCTCA
>NC_057808.1:340311228-340312090 GCF_018294505.1 Triticum aestivum | reverse complement strand
CCCCCCCTGTCTGATCTGTAGAGAAGAGGGCCATCTCACGGTTGACTGTCAGAACCGTCGCAAGCCTGCCTCCTTCAAGATTTTCGGGCAAGGTCTCCCTGGTTGCACTTTTTTTGCACTCGACGGAGAGATCCCTCAGGTGGCGGTGGCCCCTGCGCTTTCTAATGCTGCCATCATGTAACGCCGTGGATCCGATGCGCTAGGTGTCTGCCAGTTATTCGCCGTCCTTGCCATGTCATTTGTTTGCATGTTGCTTTTTGCCATGTCATCATCTGCATTTCATCTGCATGTTTTCCAATACTTGCATCCGGTCCTTTTCCCCGCTGCCCGTTTCGCGATCCGACACGCTCGCACGCGCCCGTCGCCCCTCTCAGTCCTTGTTTCATGAGCGGGAGAAAAACGTTCTCGGAATGGACCGAGATTTGCCGAGTGGCCTTGGTATAGCACCGACAGACCGCCCGTCAAATTTCGTTCCATTTGAAGGTCGTTTGATGCCCCAACGGTTAACCGCGTAGCCCGAAACCCCTTCTCTTTGCAGCCCAGCACCCCTCCAAATCAGCCCACTAGCCCATCCAAACCCCCTCCATGCTCTCGGTCGTTCGATCACGATCGTGTGGGCGAAAACCGCACCCCATTTAGACACTCCTAACTCCCTCTACCTATAAATATTTGCCCTCCCCCGAAATTCGCGGATGATCCCTAGCCCTCTCCCTCCTCGCGTCGCCGGACACGTCCACCCCCGCCAGCCACGTCGCTCCGGCCAATGAGAGGCCGCCACGTCGCCTTCCCCGCCGCCTCAGCCAACCACCGCACGCCACCTCACCCGCGCCCCGCGCCCACTTCGCCCGCGGCCCGCCAGGCC
>NC_057808.1:340307952-340310520 GCF_018294505.1 Triticum aestivum | reverse complement strand
CCTTGCTCCTCCACCGACCTCGCCGTCGCGCCGGCGCGCCTCCCGCGCCCGCACCGCGCCGTCCCCACCGACCCGCGCCTCCCTCGCCGGAGCCTCGCCGGAGGCCGCAGCCTCGTCGGATCCGGGGAAGGTGGATGAGATCCACCAACCCCGCGATCCAAACGGCGCCCCGATCCCGGATCTCCCCGTCCCGCTTCGTCCCGTCCAGATTTTCGGAGTGGTAAATTTCTGCTAAGTCCCCGAATTGTTGCATTATGTGCTCATGTTCATCATGCCATAACTTCTTGCATACTGCTCCGTTTTGCATGCATAATATGTCGAAATGTTCGTCATGAGATGCTATTCATTTTGTTCCACTGTGCCATGCTTGTTTGAGTTCATTTTGATGCCCAAATCGTCGTTGCAAGACTGCTATGTGATGTTGTCTGCTGTAGTTTAACAGATCTTGCTCATTTGTCTTTTTCATTGCATTTTGTGTATGCATCCTATGAGCATTGGCTCTACATGTGTTTTGAACTACATCAAGCCATCTTTACAGGGGTGCTTGTCTTGTATTTTTGTGGTATGTGTGGTGACTAGCACAAGCATGCAAAGTAGCCTCCGTGATGTTGCTGATTTCTGTGACTTGGTCATTTCTGCCAAGTCTGTAGCTGTAACATTGTGATGCCATGTAAACCTGCTGCCATCATGAGTTCTATGCATAATCTGGAGATGTTCACTAAGGATGTTTTGTTGTTAATGTTATGCTCTATCCATCCATGCCCTTGGTTGCATTTATAGTCTGCTGTAGCTTGTTGCAATCTTGCTCCATAGTTGCTAAATAATGTTGCTGTCAGCCTGTTAACATGAAGTTCAGTTTTGGCATGTGTTTTGCTAGTGATCCATGTACCCTATAAACTTGCTATTGCCATTTTTAGCTTCATGAACATGTCTTCTTACTGTTGGTTGGCTTTACATTCCATGTAATGCTCTGTTGTGAGTGGTTCAAGCTCACCAACGTGCCTACTTATCGTTGTTTCTGCCATGAACTGTTATTTTCACCAAGTCTGAATCTGCTTATGAAACTTGCTATGTTTACATTGGTGCCATCATATCTTCTGTGCCTTTTTGGATCGTGATCAATAAGGGAATTTTGTTCTATGCAATTAGTAAATTCATGGCATGCCTTTGTTTGCTATGATATGTTCCTGTAGCATGTTGTTTGGTAGCTATAAACTTAGCAACCTGATGTTATTTCTGCCATGTCCAGTGATTTCTGCTAAGTCTGTGAAACTGTTATTATTTGCAATCTTGCCATGTCCTTTTGAGCATGCTATAGTGTTTTCTGGAAATAGATCAGTGTTCATGTTTTGGAATGCTTTACCTGTACTTCATGTCCATGCCTTTTGTTTTCATGTTGGAGTGCTGTAGCATATTGTTTTGATGCTTGCAAGATGCCTAGTTGCTGTTTTGGACAGATTGTTGTTATATCTTGTTTGGAGTGTATGTGTTGCACCGTTTTGAACATGCTCTATATCAAACTTGCTTAGAATTGCATGTAGATTCATGTTACCTTGTTGGATCCATGTTTTGAATGTGTTTGCTTGATGTTTGAATGCATTTTGCAACAATGCCATGCTTAACTTGTTTTGCTCATATCTTCTAGGCCGTAGCTCCGAACTAAATGAACTTTATATGTAACTTGACTAGAATTCCGTATAGATCATCTTGGTGCATTTAAACTTGCTGTTTAACAACTTGAACATAAGGTTTATTCAGATCTGGACCAATTTCGAAATTTTCATATGAGGACTTACCGGAATTGTTATATGTTAGTTCCGACCTCATTTAAACTCGCTTTGACGCGTTGTTCTTGTATGCATCATCTCTTGTCATGAGTAGCTTCACGTAGCCTTGTCATGCATCATACTTGGTTGAGCATCATGCCTTGTTCATGTGTGGTGTGTTTACCTTGTTGTGTGCTTTTTCTCGATAGTTCCCATGTCGTTGCGATCGTGAGGATTCGTTCGTCTTCGTGGCTTCATCTTCTTCATGGGCTCGTTCTTCTTCCTAGCGGGATTTCAGGCAAGATGACCGTCACCTTGGATCTCATTACTATCATTGCTATACTAGTTGCTTCGTTCTATCGCTATGTTGCGCTACCTATTCACTTGCTCTTCAAGCCTCCCAAATTGCCATGAACCTCTAACCTTTGTCACCCTTCCTAGCAAACCGTTGTTTGTCTATGTTACCGCTTTGCTCAGCCCCTCTTATAGCGTTGCTAGTTGCAGGTGAAGATGAAGATTGCTCCATGTTGGATTATGTTTATGTTGGGATATCACAATATCTCTTATTTAATTAATGCATCTATATACTTGGTAAAGGGTGGAAGGCTCGGCCTTATGCCTGGTGTTTTGTTCCACTCTTGCCGCCCTAGTTTCCGTCATACCGGTGTTATGTTCCTTGATTTTGCGTCCCTTACGCGGTTGGGTGATTTATGGGACCCCCTTGACAGTTCGCTTTGAATAAAACTCTTCCAGCAAGGCCCAACCTTGGTTTTACATTTGCCTCACCTAGCCTTTTTCCCTT
>NC_057808.1:340300488-340307413 GCF_018294505.1 Triticum aestivum | reverse complement strand
TCCAAAATAGAGCACCGTGCGGGACCATCCCTTGGCAACTCGGGTTACGTCGGTACATGTACGCTTCGCTTATCCGGTGTGTCCTGAGAACGAGATACGTGCGACTCCTATCGGAATTGTCGACACATCGGGCGGCTTTGCTGGTTTTGTTTTACCATCGTCGAAATGTCTTGTAACCGGGATTCCGAGACTGATCGGGTCTTTCCGGGAGAAGGAATATCCTTCGTTGACCATGAGAGCTTATAATGGGCTAAGTTAGGACACCCCTGTAGGGTATGAACTTTCGAGAGCCGTGCCCGCGGTTATGTGGCAGATGGGAATTTGTTAATGTCCGGTTGTAGAGAACTTGACACTTGACTTACTAAAACGCATCAACCGCGTGTGTAGCCGTGATGGTCTCTTCTCGGCGGAGTCCGGGAAGTGAACACGGTTTCTGGGTTATGTTTGACGTAAGTAGGAGTTCAGGATCACTTCTTGATCATTACTAGTTGACGACCGTTCCGTTGCTTCTCTTCTCGCTCTTATTTGCGTATGTTAGCCACCATACATGCTTAGTCGCTGCTGCAACCTCACCACTTTACCCCTTCCTTACCCATTAAGCTTTGCTAGTCTTGATACCCATGGTAATGGGATTGCTGAGTCCTCGTGGCTCACAGATTACTACAACACCAGTTGCAGGTACAGGTTTTGCGATGATCATGACGCGAGGCGATGTTACTTGTTTTGGAGTTCTTCTTCTTCTGTTTCTTCTTCGATCAGGGGATAGGTTCCAGGTCGGCAGCCTGGGCTAGCAGGGTGGATGTCGTTTGAGCTTCTGTTTGTGTTTCATCCGTAGTCGGATGTTGATCATATGTATGATGTATTGATGTATTCTTGCGGCATTTGTATGCCTTGTTTGTATCCCCAACTATTATGTAATGTTGATGTAATGATATCCACCTTGCAAAAGCGTTTCAATATGCGGGTCTATCCTTGGTGGGACCTTCGAGTTCATCGCGGATAGGGTCGCATATTGGCGTGACACATCATTTGCATCAAAGACCACAAAATATCCTCCTAGACCCTCCTGGATGAACTCAAACTTTGGGATGACGGGGGATGGGATTGGCAGATTAGGCAACTCTCTGATTTCGACTTTGCTGTGGTCTTCCCCTCCAAGAGCAGTCTCAAGATGATCTCCTCTTGCTCTAGCTTTACCTTACCTCTCAATCAACTTGTGGTGTCTGTCAAGGCTGCTTCCAATGGTGCTCATCCTATCCCCTCTCTCTCGGAAACATGGGTCCTCATCGATGACATTCCTCCCTCTCTGTGATCTGCTGATTTCGTCATGGCCTTTTGGGTTCTGGTTGGCAAGCCCATCATGGTGGACACGGAGTCTCTGTGTGTCCTTGGTCCTGTTTGTCTCAAGATCTGGGCGGTGGATCCCCTGTGCATTCATGGTTCAGTTGATGTTTTCCCCTCGTCTGATGGGTTTCGGCTGCGGGTCCGCGCGGAGGGTGGCGCCAATCCCAACATCCCTCCCCTCCCCCCCTCAGCGGCGGAGAACCGTGATGGGGGGGTGATGATGCTGCTAACCGGAGTGGGGACTCTCGGCCGCGCTTTACCTCTTCGGAATGGGATGTCTTGGGTTCGGAATCCAGGGAGCTCTTCAAGGAAAGTGCACCTCAGGGCAAGGATGATGGAAAGGATGCTTTGGCTGAAAATACTTCTAATCCGGCTGCGCCGGCTGCTCCCTTTGCTGGTACCCCTATTTCTAGAGTCTGCTCCAACCTGCCGGTTCGTCAGGGCTCTCCTTCTTTATGGGGCATTGAAGATCTCCCCGCCTCCCCTCCACGTGCCTCAGCTGGCACCACCCCCAAGCGCAAGTCCTCGGTCCGGAAGTTCTCAGCTTGTAGCCGGGCCTCCTCGGGCACCAAGCTCTATGCGGCTGGGCTCTGTCGGCGCCTGGATGATGATTTGGGGGATGTAGCGGGCCAGGCCTCCCCGGTGGCGGCGCGCTCTACTCTGCTTCGATCTCCTTCTACGGCGCGCAAAAGTGGTCGGCTTCGCAACTCTGGGATGCGGGTGTGGCTGACATGGCCGCTCGGCGTGCGGCGGCCCGTGATCTTCTGGCTTCATGTACTTTTCCACCCCACCCCTCGCCTGTCCCTTCGCCTTCCTCCCCGGTTAGGCCTGTTTTGCCTTCGTATTCGGATGATTACTTGACTAAAGTTCTTTCGGATGTGGGTATTTCGCTTGATCACAATGTTGGATCTCCGTCCTCCCTCCTTGCTTTAATTCGGGCCAATGAGGTAGCCCATGCTGCGATTGCCAAATCTAAAGAGCTTGTGGCAGCTCCTCCTACTCCTCCGGTTGTGGCTGGGGGGGTTTCGGAGGGGTGGGGGATCTGGCTAGTTCTGGTAACCCCCAAGTAGTTAAGAAGAAGGGTGCCCCTAAACGTGTTAAAGCCTGCTTGGCACCCTGCAGGTCGAGCTTGCGTATTAAGAACCTATCCTTCAAATGAAAGTGCTTTTCTGGAATGTTAGAGGTTTCGGGGCTTGGGGGCGTCGGGACCAAATCAAAGACATTGTAAGGGGGGAGAATATTGACCTGATCGGTTTAGTTGAAACCTTTAAACCCTCCTTTTCTCCTCAGGAACTTTCTGCAGTTACGGGCGTCGATCGTTTTGACTGGAAGTGGCTCCCCTCTTCGGGCCATCCGGGTGGTATTCTTATTGGGTCCAATCGTGACGTCTTTGATTTTGTTACCTTTGATCATGGCATTTTCTGGGCAAGTGCGGTTGTGTTTCACCGCCAACTTAACACACTTTGGGAAGTGTTGGTAGTATACGGTCCGGCGGATCATTCTCTTTCCCCCCTTTTCCTGGATGAAATCTCTAATAAGGTCGAATCCTACACCCTTCCCCTTTTAATTGGTGGTGACTCCAACCTGTTGAAGTATCCTACTGATAAGAACACTAATAACTTCTCCTGGACGTTGGCAGATGCTTTTAATGATTTTATTAGTGCTTGCGCTCTTCGTGAAATGCCTAGGGTGGGCTGTAGGTTTACTTGGACTAATCATCAGGTTTCTCCTATTCGTTCTGTCCTGCACCGCGTTTTGATCTGCCCGAGTTGGGACTCCCTCTTTCCCCTTGCGTTCCTCAAATCTAAGGCTATAGTTGGCTCGGATCATGCTCCACTCATTCTTGATGTGGGGCTGCGCGGCGTGTCTTCTCCCCCTCGGTTCCAGTTTGATGCTTCCTGGCTCCTTGTCGACGGCTTCCATGATATCCTTGGTTCTAGAATCGTCTCTCTCCTCTCGACTGATCTTCGCTCTTTCGGTCCCATGGATGATTGCCACTTGTGCTCGTACTCTTTGCGCAAGTTTCTGCGGGGCTGGTCTCGTAATCACGCGGTGCAAGATCGTAGAGACAAAGCGCTCCTCACATCTTAGATTGAGGCTTTGGATGCTCAGGCCGATTCTTCTGGTTTGTCTGATTCCGAATGGTCCTTACGCTTTTCCCTTGAGCAATCACTGGTGCAGTTGCACCACCTCGCCGAGGCTTACTGGCGCCAAAGGGGTACGATCAACTGGATGCTTAAAGGAGATTCCCCTACTGCTTATTATTTTGCCATCGCTAATGGTAGGTGGCGTAGATGCCTGATTGATAGTTTACTGATTGATGGGGTCAAGGTGTCGGATCAAGTTATTATCATGGATCATATAGTCCAATTTTTCTCCTCCCTCCTCTCTGCCAAACCTGATCAAGGCTTCAGGTTAGCTCCTGCCTTTTGGGATCAAGGGGATAGGGTATCCCTGGAAGAAAACCTCGACCTTATGGTTCCTTTCTCTGAAGAGGAGATCTTTACCTCCATCATCAAAGCTAACCCTAACTCTGCTTCCGGTCCGGACAATTTTTCGATTCCTTTCTTCAAATCTTTCTGGCCCCAACTTAAGCATCTAATATGTGCGGTCATCCAAGGATTCTGTTTGGGGATGGTGGACATTTCTAGGCTCAGTTATGCAGTTATCTCCCTCATTCCTAAGATTAAGGGCACGGAGCTCATTTCTCAGTTTAGGCCTATTGCGCTTATCAATAATTTTGCCAAATTCCCTGCCAAATGCTTGGCCACTCGTCTCACTCCTGTGGCTCATCGTACCCTCTCGCTTACTCAATCTGCTTTTCTTAAGGGGCGTTTTATTCTTGATGGGGTCCTTTGCCTTCACGAGATCGTCCATGATATTCACAAATCTGGTTGTAAGGCTATCATTCTTAAGCTAGATTTGGAAAGAGCTTACGATTCGGTTAGTTGGGGTTTCTTAAGACAAGTCTTGTTAGCTAAAGGTTTTGATGGTGGTGTGGTTCATCGTATCATGCAGTTGGTCATGGGCGGCCACACTGCCATTTCGGTTAATGGGAAAGTGAGCAACTTTTTTAAAAAATTCTAGAGGCCTGTGGCAAGGGGACCCGGCCTCTCCTATCCTCTTTAACTTTGTTGCGGATGCTCTCGCTAATATCCTATCTAGGGAAGCAGAGGCTGGCCACATTACTCCTGTTAGCTCTCATCTCATTCCCCAGGGGATTACCCATCTTCAATATGCTCACGACACGATTATTATGGTGGAGCTCAATGAACATTGCCTCACTCACCTCAAATTTCTTTTGCTCTCTTTCAAAGCCCTCTCCGGTCTTAAGATCAACTTCTCTAAAAGCGAGGTCATTGTTTCTGGTGTCTCGGATGACGAGGCATTGCGTGTTGCTCGCCTCTTGAATTGCTCCCTTGGTTCCTTTCCTCTCAAGTATCTTGGCCTCCCCATTTCTTCTGACAAACTCCTTGCTAAAGACTTTGCTCCCATGGTGGCCAAAGTGGGCAATCGCGTTATGCCGTGGAGGGGTAGATACAATACCTAGGCTGGTAAAGTTGCCCTGATTAATGCCTACCTTTCTTCCCTTCCAATGTTCCTTATGGGTTTCTATCTTCTTTCGATCGGCACTCACGCTGGGTTTGACAAACATAGAGGTGCATTTTACTGGAACGCGGCTGATAACAAACGCAAATACCGCATGATCAAGTGGGATCTGATCTGCAGACCCAAAGGCCTTGGGGGGCTGGGTATCATCAATACTCTTGTCATGAACAAATGCATGATCCTCAAATGGTGGTGGAAGATCATGACCACCACCTCGGAAAAACCTCTCTGGCTTAACATTCTCAAAGCTAAGTACTTCCCTAACTCTAGCCCTATGTTTTCTCGTGCTTCTGGAGCATCCCAGTTCTGGAGAGATCTTGTTAAGCTTAGGCCTACTTTCCAAAGTCTCGTCAAGTTTGTCGTTCACAATGGCAGATCCACTAGATTTTGGCTCGATTGGTGGTGTGGCTCGACCACGTTGGCTATTGCTTTTCCTAGTCTTTTTTCTTACTGTCCTGACCCTGAGATCTCAATATTTGAGCTCTCTTCCAATAATTGGGATCTGCAACTTCGTCGTACTCTTTCTCCTGAAGAGTTGGTTGACTGGCAGCGCCTCGTTGCCTTCTTCCCTGTGCTCTCGGAGGAGGAGGACTCGGTGGTGTGGCCTCATTCGTCTTCTGGTCGCTTTTCGGTGAAACCGCTTTATGGAAAACTTATCTCGGGGTCTACCACTGCCAAATTTAAGTGGATTTGGAGGGCTCGTATTCCTCCTAAGATCAAGATCTTTCTCTGGCAAGCTTCTCGCGGGCGGCTTCCGACTGGTGATCAGATCAGCAAGCGCAATGGGCCTGGGTCTGCTCGCTGCGCCCTTTGTGGTCTAAGAGAAGATGATGCGGAGCATCCCTCGACCATCACCATGGACGTAACACCACCACCGCAAGCACGGAGAAGACCAATGACAAGAGCACGTGCACGCAACATCGAGAACGAGGTCACTTCTTTCCTCTCCGAGTTTCGTTCGGTTTCACATGAGAATGGGTTTCTACCTCAAAGAGATACACTACGCATTCTTAGGTACTTCGGATATCGTCACGATGAAGCACGGAGGAATCACCAAGTTCACCGGAGACCTATGGAGGACGAAGAACCGGACACACAAGAAGGAGAAGGAGAGAAGCAAGAAGAACGAGAGGAGTCGGAGCTCCCTGGACAGCCCGGGTGCCCGGGCTCTTCGGCACCGGGTGCCTGGCCGCTGCTTGGCCGTCGCCCCAAGCCGGCCCCGGGTGCCCGGCCACTCCCAGCCGCCGGCCCAGCCGCACCGGGTGCCCGGCCCCGCAGCCCCGGGTGCCCGGGCCACCTCCAGCCTCCAGCCCAACCCACTCCGGGTGCCCGGCCCCGCCGCCCCGGGTGTCCGGCCGAAGCCGCCCAGCCCCCTGCACCGACCTCGGGTGCTCGGGCCTGAGTCCCCCGGGTGCCCGCACCACTCCGAGGGCCTGCGTGCCACTTTGGGTTTTTACCCTTGTATCCCTCTCTCTCTCCCTATATTTCGTCCCTAGACTATATAAGCACCTCCCCTAGCTCATTTGTAGGATAGCTAAAAATAGATCTAAATACTGGAGCTTAGCTCATGTAACTCCCCTTCTGGGATTCCTCTTGAGAGAGAAGACTCCATTGGAGTAGAAGACCTCCATTGGAGAAGATCCCTAGGGATTCAAGCCCCCCTTGAGGGAAGGATCTACCTAGATCATCAAGCCCTCATCTCCTTCATAGGATTTGGGATGAACTCTGCCATGTATCTTGTTTCCCTTTGATTGTTCATGTACCTTGTGGATCTTGTGTGTTCGTTGGTCTAGTGGATGTGTGATTGGACTTGTTCTTGAGTGTTCCTCTTGTTTTCTCTCTTGTGTTCATCTTGTTCTTGGGGATCCCCCCCTCCAATTCGTGAAAGATCTTCACTTAGGGTTCCACCCTACAACATCTGTATCATGAGCCATGGTTTCTCATGAAATTGGAGCCCCCCTTCTTGTTCTCT